>NW_027280740.1:0-170000 GCF_046629955.1 Centroberyx affinis
ACGACTACAAACTCTAGGTCCGTCACATTTTGTATGTACTGCTTGGCCTGGGCTTGAATATGGCTTTTACAGTAGATAGCGACTCCACCTCCATCTTTGCTTGCAATGTCAGGATAGTTTGTGTAAGAGAGGTGTCTGTTCCGTGTAAACATGTTGTAACCTTCCAACTGGAGATTTGTAGAAACAAAGGAGCCAGACAGCTTGGTTTCCGTTACACATAACACATCTGCAAGTGTCAACTCGTGATGCCGTTTGATGTCCTCAATGTGAGATGGTAGTCCTTGGGTGTTGTGGTGAATGATTTTGAAGGTTTGGACTTGGTTTGTGACCTGTACATGTTCCAAAAGTGGCATTATACTGCTGAATGATGCTCTTTTCATGTTTTCCAGTGAAGTTGTGATGTCAGGATCAGCATATATTTTCTTTTCATCAATGTCTGTCATATACAGTCCATGAAGTGACGTTGTTCTACTTAGTGCAACATAGGCCATTCCTGGTTCAAATACACGTTTCAAGGAGACCACAGCAGACTGCAATGTCATACCTTGAACTTTGTGGGCTGTACACGCGAAGGCTAACTTCATGGGGAACTGCCTGCGAACCACTCCTTTTTTGCTCATGCTTTCCTCTGTTCTCTCAATGTACACCAAGTTGTGTGGTCCATCTTGTGTCTTGTTGCGGTGTTTCTGACCTGCACTTGAATTGTCCAGCTGCAGTCCAAGCATCTTTACTGCGTTTGTTCCACTTTGTGTCTCAGTCACAATCTTGGCTATCTTTCCAAACGCACCGTTCACTAGGCCATCTTCTACATCTATATTGCGAATCAGCATCACACGAACTCCCTCTGCGGCTTGTATGGTGTCGGGTAAATCTCCTTTTTGACCCTTGATGGGTGTAGTCTGTCTCCTCATCTGTCCTGTTGTTGGGTCTTTTTTGTAGTCGTCTGCATCAATGTTCATGATGTTGGTATGGAGGGCAAATACTGTATTTGCATTGTGTTGGTCTACTTCCTTGTTTGTTGCAAATATGTGCAGTACGTCAGGTGGGCAGTCTTTGGGGTCAGTCACTGCCTGCGCAAGCAAAGCTTTGTCACTCTCACTCAAAGGCTCTTTCTTTTGCTTCACTCGTATTCTGTTCAAGAGCTCTGCAAAAGCAAGATCATCTTTCTGGCGCATGATCTCTGTAAGGGTGATCATCTGGAAGTGGTCTTGCCACAGGTCAAGTACGTCCTCCTCATACACGCAAAGTGGCTTGGCTTTACCGAGGGGCGGCAGCTGGTAAAAGTCTCCTACAGCTAGAACCGACATCCCTCCGAAAGGTTTCTTGCTGCCTTTGATCTGCTGAAATCTCCAGTTGACATAAGCAAACAGGTTCTTCGAAACCATGGACACTTCGTCGATGATCAGTGTCACGGGGATATCCCGTGCCCTATAGAAAGTAAGGTGCAAACACACACACAACGCTGCATAGCCACTTCTAACTACATCTTGCCGGCATTGAGGTGTCTGTGTTGCTGTGTTATCGTTGTGTTTGCTCTCTCTCTCTCTCTCGCTCTCTCTCTGTTTGTGATGTCGGAGGTCACCAATATAGCTTTAATACATAGCGACCCAGTTGTAGTCTAACTCATTTACATAAAACATTGCAATGTAAAAATGAAAAGACAAGAGACATATAGTCTTTGTAATTAAATGAGTATTTATTTATGTACTTTTCACAAATGAATTGTTTGTCACCTGTTTCTGTGCTGCACTGGACGATCCTCTCTTTTAGACCCGGAAAACCCGAGATGGAGCGTTCCACTTCCTTTTCTAGAGGGGGGTTTCCGGGGGATCGGACCAAGTGTGGTAAAGTGGCAGGGGTGTTTAATGGTGTTTCTTGAAATGTTATTTAAATGTGTTTGGAGTTGTTCAATTGTTGTTGGAAATGTCTAATGACCCTTATTATTATTGTTTATAATATGGTGTGATAATTTGAACCAGGGAAATATGGCTAGGAGATAATTGATTATCGGTTAATAATTGATGTCTCTTAGTAGGAGCCAGCTACTATATAAAGGTGGAGGCTGGAGCTCCTTGGAGAGCATAGCAGACCTTGCTGAGGCAGGTCAGGACACTGTCAGCTGCGGAGGGCCCTATCTAAAGGGGCATTGCCTTATAGTGCAGTTTGCTTATAAGTATAACTATTTTTTGCCTTGTATATTTTTCTTCTTGTTTATTTTTGCAAGTTGTGTTTTTCCTTTTTTCTGCATTTTGGCCAAATTTGTTTGCTCTGTAAATAAGCTGCATGGGAACGCACTGCTGTAAATAAAACACCTGGACTGAATGAACAGAACCATCTCTTTTGTGCCTCAACCAATCGGCCAACCTTACAATCAGGATCTCCGCATTTGATAATGTCACTCTCACTTCGTCCAGTGCATTTCCAAGTCCTTGGTAAGGTGGCTTCAAAGTTCTTGGCAGTTTTAAAACGGAATGCAAAGTTTTTCCTGAGATGAAGGCTGCAGTGCCAGTAAAGGCAGTCAGTAGCACTGTGGGCGTAGACATGTCTGCTTCCTGGTGTAATCTGGGGAGTTGTTGCAGTATCTTGGTTGCCTCCATATGTATGCATTTGATGAGATGGGATTTGCCACAGCCAGCGCCTCCAGAAACAAAATAAAAGAACTGTTCGGGATTCTGGCCCCACACGCGCTTGTAGCACCAGTCACGGACAGTGTAGAATACGGACGCTTGTACTTGGTTTAGGCTTTGATACAACTTCTGCATAGCAGCAAGGGTCATCTGGGGTACCTCTATTGCTGGTATGACTCCACCTTTCTCTCGGGGAAGAGCGCTGTAGTCCGGAACGTCATCTTGTTCATCGTCTTGTTGGGGATGTATCTGTTCTTGCTCTTCGATGCACTCCAAACGAACTAGTTCAACTTCAGGTGCAAAAGCTGTCCATGCGTTCTCAAATGGCCCATTCTGTTGAAATTCATCAATTGCTCTGTCAACTTCTGAGCTGTGTTGTTCGTAGTCTTTCCTGTTTCTTTTGACTATCATATGTACTGACTGGATGCAGTTTGTTCCTGGGAGTTCAACAAAGGCATTTTGGTAAAATTCCTTATATGTTGGGTATCTCTGGTTTTTTAGCTGCGAGTCTGAGCGGTTTGGGAGATACAGTTTCAGCAATCTTCCGTAAAACTTTTCGGGATGCTTTTGCTGTGAGAAGCGGGTATATCTGATGATCGCCGGCTTTCCTCGAGTTCTTTTCTGAATGTGTCCCATGTCATTTAGTAGCCGCATGACATTCTTCCCTTGTCTTTGCTGGCCATAGACAATCCTGTATTTTGACGCAAATTCTGCCAGACACATGTTTTCAAACTCTGGCGTTTCAGGTCTTGCTCTGTATTTGTCTGGTAATCCTGACATCCACACATCTTCAGAATCTGGCATTTTGTTCTGTAAGGCACTTAGGGGGAGACTCATTTTTAGTGCATTGTCATCTGTTTGTATGAATACAACAGTGCGTGAACACATCTTCATTGGTAAGCTGCATGTTCTCGCCACAGACTCTTGAGCACTTACCTGTCTGTGCTTGGAGTAAGCCTGCATTATTTGCTTCATTTCCTCTCTTTCATTTACATCTGTTGCACGCATATCCTTCAATATTGTTTTAACCTCTTCATCCCTAGGCCTATTTCTCAGGCCTCCTGCCCGAAATGACATGCCCCAAATGAATCAGGAATAGCTCCTCAACCATAAGGCCTATATGCATATTTCTGGTCTCCTTTGATAGGTAAGAAGCTAAGGAATATGAATCCAGTGTAAATAAACCTATATCTATTGCCATTCCAGAGTAAATGGAGATGCAATAAAGGAAAAAAACATTTTCATCCTCGCCTAGTATAAAATCTAAATTTAAAAGGCAATATCACCATTATAACCAAGATCCCATAGACAATAATGCAACTGAATGTCTTCTCCTACTGTTTGACTACAACTGTAACTGTAAATTTGATGAAAATACACTAAAATACAGCATTTATGATACAATTTATAAAGATATACTCAGGCGGTCTCCATGTTTTGGCTATGTTTACTGTTTACATGTTGACAGTTTACTGGGAGTTTTACTTCAAAACACTATTTATTTAAATATAGCCATGTTACAAATAACATAAATCTCCCAAAAACATTGAAATAGTAATAAAAAACAATGAATATCAAGCAATATTCAATATTTCATATATGGGCCACAGAGCTCCATTCTATACAGGCAGATTTATGGAGAACGCTGGGGTCCTTCCTCACGTGTGACGTATCGTTGTTTTCGTGTGAGTCAGAGGAAGAGAATGATATATGGCTCATTGGTGTCAGTGCTTCGATGCGGCCACCAGATGGCGACGAAGAGCCATAGCTCCCTCAGTAGGGATTCAGTCTGTCTGGGCTAAAATGGCTGGTGAAAAGCCCCCGTTCACCGGAGAGACACAGAAACGGTTTCATATTGACGGCAGAAACGTGAGTAACTAAAATGTGCCGTTTTTGGCGAAAATAACATAAGCCTTGGTGAAATATTTTGGCAAGAACATAGATTTTTGTCAGTATGACTGTAAAATGTGAAGTTTGACTGCTACTTTTCCCCGGAAACGGGGGACTGTGTCGTTCCATTTTCAGTTTACTGTCATTGGAAAGCTCGGAATTTCTAGTTTCCAGCGATACCAAGCATGTTATTGTAGACTGACGAGAAAATTATCCCCGATCTATTGATCACAACTTGCGCTTATATTTACGAAGTTTATATTTGTACGACTTCATTGTTAAAATACTTTGTAATAAGACATAGTTTGGTCAACATACAATTGGTTTACAGATTCTGAAAGCTGAAAACCCCATGTTTTCAAAACAGTATAACATTCATATGTTCTATAAATAGACCATCTTTACATAGCGAATTTGCTGCAAGATGGCTCAGCTGCCCCCGGGGCCGGGGGCGCTCGTGATGAAGAGGTACTCACTCATCTCATGCTCTGGCTTGGATATGTAAGACAACATGTACATGACACAACTGTGGTGGTCCAGAATGTATTGAATGTCCATGTTTGCATTCCATGCTCTTAGCAAGTCTTCGTAACTCAAATTGCATTTCAACAGTACGTCTGACACGTTATCCAAAGAGGAGTTTGGGTCATTGAGCAAATCCCACACTGGTTTGAGCTTCATCTTGGCTTCCACTGTTGACTTTGGAAGATCATTGTCGTTTGATTGTGACTCCGTGGCGTCTGCGTTGCTTTTTGCCGTTTCTTGCTTTTCTTTAACATCAGGGGGCTGTGGGTGGGTTATGATGGTTTTAGCCACGGGTAGTTTAGGGAATCCAAATCTACACAATACCCGGCCTTTCTTGCATGACTTGGAATGATTTCTGCTGTGAACCTGAACCTCAGTGACAATTTTGTGGAGCTCAGGGTCTTTGATGGGGTCAGGCATTTGGCACGTTACATAACGGTCAACAAAGTCACACACTTTCTGATCAGGGTCCTCTTCAAACACAGGGGCATCTTTTATCCAAGCCAGTAAATGAATATGCGGGCTTCCTCTGGCCTGATACTCCACTCGGTAAAAGTAATCATCCACTTTACCAATGGGCTGGGCCGGTGACATGAGCAGATCTCTCAGTAGTGCATCAACACGTTTTTCGAACATGCGCATGACAGTGACAGGGTTGCTTCGCAGGATTTCACATTTTGTAGCCCAGTCAAGCTCTGAAAAGTCCACCTGTTCACCTTGTTGAACCTTTATTGCTGTTATGATCTCAGGCCATCTCATTTCAGCTGCACTAAATGTACAGAAGAAGGTAGGCTTCCCCAGCTGTCTGACCATGGCAAACAGATCGTTGAGTGTTTTTTGCCAGTAAGCTGGAGTCCCTCTCAGTGGTTGCATAAACCGTGTCGCATCTCTGTTGTGTATCAGTCTCTCAACCTGATGCTTATCCTGAAGCATGCTGTTGGAAATGGGACGTCCGTCTCTGGTGATGGGTTTCCCTTTCCGCAACTGGATAGACATGCTATTTCTAGCCATGTGTATTTCTGTTACAAACTGGGCAAAGAAGAGGTAACTCTGGTCCCTTGCAAAACGAGAATCCACAGAGAACAGCCTTGTATTGAAGTACATGCTTGGGGATAGTTTTATTTTTCTTTCTTCATCAAGTGTATTCTGTCCATTGGGGAACTGAACAGGGAACGACATCGCTTCTAGTTTTGGGATTGAGAAAAAGCCAACAGGTCTGTTTCCTTGGGCAGGCGCAACACTGAATATTCCCTCACCGTATGATAAAGTTTCCTGTCCTATGTCAGCGGGCTGCATGCATGTGTCTAGGGTAAGACCAGGTCTGAGCTCATCCCTGTCTTCCTCTGCATTGACTGCTTCTGGCTCCTCTGTTTCCTCTGGCTGTTCATCAGGATTATTTTCATCGTCAAACGTGGCATTGTCATTTATTGTTACATCTTTGTATTCTGGATGCATCTCTTTCAGTTTTGATAGGCCTGATAGCACATTTGCCATATTCACTGTCTGGAAATATTGATGTCCTTTGTAATTTAGGTGTCGTTTTAGCTTCACCTTCAAGAGCTGGGATTCACTGCTAGGTCTTGGCAGACAATTCACTGTTGCCTCCACCTCAGATGGCACACACACGACAGCACCATGTATAGCTCTTTGTTGTCCTTTGGGCAGTGCAACAATTTTTGCAAATGGCAGGATTTTTGCTAGAAGCTGTCTTTCAAGTACATTCAAGTCACACAATTCTGGGGGGATGGATGACAGCTCTAATTTATTTTCCACCGCTATGGACGGCATATGTCCTGTCTTCAGATGGTTATCACAAGTATGGCAAATCCATTCTTCTCTTCTCTCTGGGGGAAATGCACATGTTTCTGGACCTGAGCATTCATTGTCACAAATATGAACATATTTTCCTGTCAAGCAAGCAGCTACCACGTGAGGATTTTTAATGTACTTTGTTCGGTTACAAAGTAGAACTTGATTAGGGAACAGGGTTCTGTGACAGACAGTGCAGATACGGGTGGGGCCATGTCGAGTACATGAATGGAACACAGATATGGCAGTTTGCATCAAACGGTTCTCTGTGGGCTGCTTTTGATCATTAAGCTGCAGTATTTGCTGGTGGTTAAGGTAGAATTGTTTGTATTTTGTTTTTATTTTCAATGCACACTGCATCTTATGAAGGATGTGAAATGCAGCGTTTTTGACACATTTGTTCCTCTTGTCCAGGGTACAGCGTTGTATGTGACGCAATCTGAAAGTTGGGTCATTTTGATACCTGGTCTGAATCCTTTGTTTTTGTTTCAGTCTGTACTCCTCGTTACATGCATACCTTGATGTAATGTATGTTTTCTGCTTTTGTCTGAAATCAGGATCTCTGTTGTATCTCCTGATCATGTATCCCTTCTGTCTCTTTTGGAAATCAGGATCTCTGTTGTATCTCCTGATCATGTATCCCTTCTGTCTCTTTTGGAAATCAGGATCTCTGTTGTATCTCCTGATCATGTATCCCTTCTGTCTCTTTTGGAAATCAGGATCTCTGTTATATCTCCTGTTCATATATGCCTTCCGAAACTGTGAACAACTGACATATTTGTTTTTGTCAAATTGTCGTTTTTTCTCCTTTCTTAGTTCATGAGAGGCAGCTGCATCTTTATCTTCTACCCATTGCTTTTTCATGTTCCTTTCCATGCGCATTGCTTCTCTTTTTCGCCGTTGTTTATTTAATTTGCTCATCTTTCTGTATTGTCCTTTGTTTTGTGGGTTTTGGGCTCCTACACTTATTTGCACTTGTGGTACAATTGAACTCTCTTGTGAGATCTGCAGATGAGTTGACTGTCCAGAATGTTGGCTGGGTCGGGACTCTCCACTTGTCTCTGCTTGTGGTACAGTTGAACTCTGTTGTGAGATCTGCAGATGAGTTGACTGTCCAGAATGTTGGCTGGGTTGGGGCTCTCCACTTGTCTCCACTTGTGGTACAGTTGAACTCTCTTGTGAGTTCTGCACATTAGTTGACTGTCCAGAATGTTGGCTGGGTTGGGGCTCCAGTTGAAATGACACAGGCATGAAGTCATATTGGGTTTTATCACCACGATGTTGGAACAACATGTGTATCTTGTTAATCATGTCACTCAGGTGTGTGAAAGTCAACATCACAGCAGTTCCATGACCAGTAGGGTGGGGCAGTCCATTGGGAGTCCTTGAGTGAGAGTCAAAGAAGCCATACCGTCCAGATCTGTCTCTAAACACAGCAATGCACTCAGGAGGAACAATGAGTAATGCGTGGCTGACAGATGTTGAGAGACACTGAAGTCTGTCGGAAAGATTCAACCACCAACTCTGCATGCGATCAGTACGTATGGCTCTCAGGTATCCCATCTCCGCTGGAGACTTGAGTACACTGTATGTATTTTGGTTTGTTGTAACACTCTGTGGCACATCTTCCATGCTCAAGTGGTTTCCTCGAAATTTCCCCTCAACAATAAGGTTTGCCTTAACACAGGTGTACAAAGAATCACCCTCCTGTAGTATTTTGTCAAGGTCAGGCTTCCTCAATTGTGCTCCTTCATTGTGGTAGGCCAGAAATGTCAGAGCTACACATGTGCACTGATGATTTCTTGAGAAGGGAGCATATCTGACATCATTTTGACAATGAGATGCCTGCACAGATGTAATCCTGGGTGTGATGACAGCTTTTGCATGTCCTGTGCCAGAAATCTGAACTACAGGTTTACCTTTGCTTGGCTGTTGAATCTGTGACTCTTCAGCTGTCTGATCAGGTAGCTGAATGAAATATTAAATAATGGTGTGACACCATTATTATTTGTGCAAATGCGTTATGTTTATAGTATTGAGCACAATTATAGAATATCTTTCTTTTTTGATGGGCAACTAGGGCTGTCCCTGACTAAGATTTTTCCTAATTGACTAAGATTGATCAAACAAACCAGTCTACCAGTGGTATAATAAGTGTTTTTTTTCAACTAGGCATTTTCATTTTGAAATGTCAGTGTTTATTTTTCAATGCTGCACTTTGTAAATTAAAGCTGCAATCAATCCAGTGCATGGTCAAACTTAGCAATGACATCTGAACACCCAAATGTCTGTAATGAGAGTAATTGTGGTTTTCAAATACCAGATTGTACAGTAGTACAAGGGCAGTGCCTGAGTTGTTTTTTTTTTAAATGCTATGTTAAACAGCCAAAGGCCACAGGGGATGGTCATCCATTGCCGTAAATTCAATGATAATCCTCTCGTTTTTTCTTTTTTAACTGCATCCTCTAATGTTTGCTGCCTCAGTATATTCTTGTTGTGAGCTAGCATATTGTGTGGGATCTTGCTGTACTCCATCAAATAGTGTTTGTTCAAATACCCAATTAAATTAGTAGTATTGTAATTAGCTTTGCTGCTGTCACCCTTCCAAACACAACAGTGTAATTAACTGTTTGACTATGATCAGTGCAGTCGATATGGGGGTCTGTTGGTTGATCCATTGAATTGTTGATTTTTCGGGGACAGCCCTAGAAGCAACTAACATGTGACTGGTGCAGACAACAACTTTATACTTTTATACCAAATACAGTGGTGTTACATTCTAAATAGGGAAGGTACATAATGCCAAAGTGCATGTGGGGGGCATTCTGTGTGAAAAACAGTAGCTTCAAATAGAATTGTATTACAATCAGTGACATGAGATCTTAACATGTTCAGATACATGCAGCAACCAAGGCTGAGAGAGAGTAAACATCTCATCACACATGATCACTAGAGTCTGAGTGAAATGGTATTAGGGAGTTATAATTTGTTATTCTTCTTTGAAGTTTCCATTGTTTCAGTCTATAAACCATGTGGTTGACTTACTGTAAGTTAAATCCACATTAGATGCAACACCACTGTACAATTGAGCATTTGCCAAATAGTGATTGATTAGGGAATTGTAGTAAAATTGTAGCAGAATCCACGTTTCAATCAAAGGTTTGAAAATATTGACAGCAGTAACGAAAGGGTGTAAGATTGAAGAATATTTTGCAAACAGACATTTAAAAGAAAAGTAACTTCACACATTATGTTATGATGAGCAGCCAAATAAGATATAACCCTGGGTGTCAAGCCATATCTACAGTGTAACTGCTGCCACTGGACTTTCAAGTATTGTGTGATAATGACGAGTTAGCAAAGATATAACTGAGTGTGCTGCAAATATGCTGTGTCTGTACACTGTAGGACAATGTATGTACCTGTTTGACTGGTGCCTGTACAGTTGGCCCGTCCATCTTACGCCGGCGCTTTGCTGCCCCTTGGTCTGTCAGGCCTTCAGGTATCTGATGACAAATAGTAACATTTTCATGTCATTTTTTCAAAGTGTTTGCTCTTTAAAGGTCCCAACAGGATTTTCCTTGCCTCTTTGATTATAAAGGAGTTGGATGTGCTATCTAAACATCGTGAAAGTATCAAAATGCACGGTCGCCAACTAAATCCACACAATCCATATTAGAAAAGCGAGCCTCTAAACCAGCTGTTTGGACTTCCGTAACTTTCATTATCATTTTTGTAAGAAATAATAGACTAACAGTGTTTTTTTTTGTTTTTTTTTAAGTGTTTGAGCGGTTGTCATTGTTTATTACTGGAGAGTTTTCCCTGCCTGTCTGCTGCCTGCTCTGCCAGTGCTGTGGTGTGTCACCTTTGAAATTTGAAACGGTTAGCCAATCACAACAGAGGGGTCATTAATATTAATAAGCCTTAAAGACACAGGAGCAGAAACAACCTGTTATTGGAAAGGCTTAGAGAGGTGGTGCAAAATTAACATGTAAAAATGGATTGAGAGTGTTTTTGGTAGATGATACCAGACAAACAGCTTTTACAGTTTTTCTTGATTGCTAAGACACATTTCCTGAAATTATGCTCCATTTCCCAAAACTCTAAACACAAATGCATAACTGCACACTCATCTTCACAAACTTCAAACTTCCATGTCAAAATCAAACTCTCCACTCAAAACCATGTAATCTTACATCTAAACCAAACTTTGCCTTCAGACATCACACAAAAGCCATCAAATACACACACACTACAAAGTAGCCGTTACACACTGGTGAGATCAATTCAAAACACTACTGTAAAAACCTGTTACTGCAATGAATAATGGCACTTATGGTTTTCCCCCAGAACAACCTCTTTACATGATGAACACAATATAAAGACACAACACATGTATACATTTTCAACATTTTTAATTCCTCAATGTACTGTAGTAAAATAAACTGAAATTGAGTGAAAAAGTAAATGTACTGTAAAAATATGCAACTGATAAAGAGCGTAGAATACAGTAAAATAATGTCCATGTATTTACCAATATAAACCAATTTAAAAAAAACAGTTTGTAGATAAAGAAAGAAATCACATTTATTCTGCCTCAGCATCCCAATTTAAGAATCTCATCAGAAACTATTTGTCTCCTTGCCCTTGCCCTTCCTCTTCCACCTCCTCCCCTGTGTCCTCTTCCTCTACCTTCAGGTCTTTGTGGATCCATTGTTCCACAACAAGTGAACTGACCCATGGCTCTTTTATCTATCTATCTATGTATTTATCCTGAGGTTCTGATTGGTGGGTGAACAATTTTGAGTCTTAGTGTTTGGAATTGTGTGTTAATTGGGTTTGAGCTGTGATGACTTGAGTTAATGATATTGAATACCAGTGCTTTCTAAATGAGCACATGGTGCAGCCAGTGATATATGAAGGGATTTGTGTGTAGAGTTTTTCACAAAAAGTTCAACAAATGTGAATATGTGTGAAAACAGGGGAATAGTGTTTATAGTTTTGGCAAATGGGTCTGTCTTTTGGTAGATGGCGTCATGGTTTGGGATGTTTAGTTAGTAGGCCCAGTTATAGTGTGTAAGCGATTGAGAAAAACTGTAATAGACCTCAAGACAAAGTAAAACACTGGAAAGTGTAGAATATGGGACCTTTAAGCAGACATTAGCAGACAAAGGTGCAAATATATCTTGGATATTATTGTCAAATGCAGAAGAAGGATACACAATTCTTTACAATGTACCTCTTTGCTGGTGCCGGGCGAAATGGTCTGTGGATCTGCCAGGTCCATATTTGTCCAGCGGGTTTTTGCAGCCTGGGATCTCTTGCCTTTCCTTGGCATCTTCAAAAATATCAAACAAAAATGTTGTAATTACTAAATAATTCTTGCAAAATTGTGGCCTATCAAAAGTCTGCTAATGAAATGTAATATAATATATGTATGGAAAATATTGAAGACTGAAGCTTTAAATTGTTCTCTCTGGTGGATGGTAAACACAGGGATCCTGCAAAAAGAAACAGCAATTTAAAGAACGACCATTACTTTTTACTCAGTAGATTAACAATGAGCTTAACTGCAAGCCACTGTATCTGTAATGACAATTTACCATATTGCATGAAGATAGAATGACACAGTAATGTGAGAGGTCAAAGACTCTGTGACACACTCACCAAGACAAGAAGTTGCAACACTAGAAAATCTGTCTCCTGAGCTGCTTTATCAGGTGTGACCCTGCAATGTAATAATGAAATAAAGCTGTGAAAAAGAGAACACTTCATAGGGACATGCAAAACTCCACTTATTCAAGGTGGAGTGGTTGGTGGGTTGTCCAAATGATTAGTAAAGTAGTCAGCTCAAGAGTGGCTATATCTAAATGGCGCTGTAATGTAGATAGCCTTAAGAATACGTTTCTGGGTTATCTTGTTGATGAAAACATGAACTGTGTATTTTTTAAGAAGAATGCAATTTCTCCTTAAATTAATTAAGAAAAGGGCAAAGTGAAATGTAAAAGATCTTTATGGTCTATTTCTTCCTTTGTGTTTTTGTTGAATATGGACCTGCAGCCTTCATCTAGTTTACATTTTCTACGTGACATATTTTAGATGAATCATGAAAGTTTAATAGGGCTGGTTTAAGACAGCTTTTCCCAATCTTTATGAAATTAGTGGGATTCGGCAACTATGACATCATCTGAAAAAACATATACAAATGAACTATAGCATGCAGTGGTGCATGCCATTGTGCACAGGCTCAAAATATAGATTTAACTTTGATTGGGTTATATAAAATTGGTAGATTACTTATTATTTATAGTATTTAGGACTTAGTCAATCAGCCTGGTCACATAGGGGCTGTTGACACTACTTGACTGGTCAACTATTGTGGCCAATCTTTACGCACAAATTTTTTTTTTGCTCAATTACTTTCAAATGGATGTTTATTTTGACACTTCTGACCTGGAGCCTATTCCCCAAAGGAGGGTAAGAAAGGCAGATATGAGTTAAATTAGGTGCACAAGTGGGTCGAAAATGATCCGACTGTGTTTTCATGACATTTGTTTTGCAATGAAAACATTTCACCACTTAATATTCAAAATTTGTGTTTTATATCTCCCTATTAAATGTTTTACCTTCACATTTTAATTTTGAAGTAAACACATTTTTTTTGTTAAAATGCCAAGTTTACCTAGGTGTGCCAAAAATGACCTGCATGAATTTACTATTGAATGGGGAAATTGAATGTGAATATTTACTGTGCAGTACACTTCCAATGTCAAATGTGTCACCACTCACAGCATTTGCATGGTTTTTGTATGCCAGAAAATATTTAAAACATATATTTTGACATGATTTACCATTATATGAAAGATCATCTGTTTATTGTATTAGTGTAATTCATAGGTAGCCAGTTTTAAAGTTGTAGCTTTTGTACATATGTTGACAATACTGAATACCTTGATGTGCATAACATACAGACAGACTGTTAATGTGATATTTGTACTATATATGGCAGTTAAAGGTCCCATATTATGCTCTTTTTAGCTGTTGAAAACATTTCTCAGTGGTCTTTAAAATAAGATTATGAATTCTGTTGCAAAAAAACACACAAATCCAGGCTCTATGGGGGCTCTCCATCCTCTCAGTTTCTCCCCTCATTAACTATGCGCTGTTCTGATTGGGCGGGGAGGCTCGGATAATGAGGCGCTGCTCTGATTGGCCGCCCGATCGGTTGGGTGAGGGGGGAGGGTGCAGACGCAGAAAAACTCCAAGACCAACATGGCAGCTGCTTGTAGAAGAAAACTCCGTGACACAACATGTAAAACCTACATTTTTGAGGCGGAATCTGTCAACCGCACAAGAGGAGGAAGCTGCCGAAGTTTTACAGACACGGTTACAGCAGGATGTCTCTGACTGGTAGGTTGAAATTTCACTGTTTTCCTACTTTCTCACCGTGTGTGTGTATGTGGTTGCGTCGGCTAACGTTATGTGGTCTTTCTGGATAGCCATAGCGGACAAATTTGTATCCCATAAAAACGATATCTAACGTTACCTGCCGGAGTGTCTCGCACTGTAACTATACCGTATAGTTTGTTTGATTCGTTTTTAGCCTGACGTTCACCGGTGCCGGTGGTTTGAGGCTGTCTAGTAAGCTCGTCAACACAGTAGGTGTCGGTAGCTTTTAGCTGGCTACTTGGATAGCTGCTGTAATGTTGTTCCATGGAGTGTCTTCCAATTGCCGTTGTACTGGCTAGCGATAGGAAACAAATCCACACCAGACATTATGCAGTTATTATGTTCAAATACATCAAATTGATGTGAAGACGCAAAAGAACTCATCTGCAGTGGATACAAATATTGTCACGACACCGGCAAACATATGGTTATGTCCCATGCTATCTACCATTTGGACATATGACTGTCGTAATTTATGCCAGTATTACTCAGCTATAACGCTAGCTGAACTATAGCTGAAATATTCAAAAACTGCATCTCATGGAGGCCCGCTGGTCATTCCCCCTGTACATAACATCTTACCTCTTTTAGAGTTGACACCTTTGTTTGTCCTGTACATTAGGTTGTACAGTACTCACATCTACTCTAAATTGTCTGTGCTAATAAACATATAGATAAACGTAATCGTCAGTGTAATGTTCGTATAAAGCTTGCAAAATTCAGTAACAGTTACCCTTTCTCATTCCTTAGGTTACCAGAAGAATGAAGCAGCTTCAGGATCCACCTACATGCGTGTTGATCATCCTGGTCTGGAGCCTGTATGTTTGAATGTGTTCTCACTACAGAATGAAATGAACATTTATAAAGCAGACTATGGGCCCTTACAGCTTAGAGGTAGAGAGCAGTAAGTTTCTTTTATGCATTCTGTGCATGAATTGATTTGAACATGTGACTTTGGATAATACTTCACATGACAATAAATTTGAGTAAAATAACTGTGTGTTGTTATACTTAATTACACATCCATGTAGAAAAAACTTTAGCACACCTTAAAGTCTTTTAGTGACAGGGGTATAGGACAAAAGTTACTGAAAAAGTAATATAATCCAACACACTGTCTACACTTGCATGGTGCTTTATTACATTTCAGTCATTGAAATGTAGTAAAGCACCATGTAAGTATAGACACTGTGTGGGATTATATACGTTTTTCCCTTTACACACCCATGTAAATTAAATGTGAAACCAATAAGTAACCACAACACTGACTGTTCATACAGAATAAAATTATTTTATTTTAGAAAAGGCATAAAAAAGGCACATGTAGAAACATAAAATATTGCTTATAGAGGACCATACTGGGCTGCTTATGTTACAAAATCTACATCTGTGAGTGTACACAGGGTGTATCAATCACAATAATGATTTATAATTTGATGTTTTTAGTTATCTGTTATGTATTCGTGGAAAACACCCAACTACAACCTGACCTCATGCCAGATAACCAAAACAACAATAGAAGAGACTAAGTATTCAAATGAAATATATTGACAGTATGTGTACCCTCTTCTCAGTGTCTAGCCTACAGATCCTTTGTCAGCTAGTGCTGGGACTTTCTAGGTCTCAGGGTCAGAGTATTGATACCAGTGTGTGTGTGTGGTGCTGTGCAAATGCTGTGAGCTCCCTGATGCTGCCAGCTGCGTCGGGTTCAGACTGCCTCTTGACTGAACCGAGACATGTGGCTGCAATGACGTCCACCTCGGCTGGCCTGTCAGACTGGGCGCACAAGTCTTCTGGGATGGGGATCTTCAAAACCTGGCTCACATGAGGTGCAGGGTCCTGGAAGACTTGATCAAAGATGAGGTCCATCAACTCATCAACGTAATCTGTGGAGTAACAGAAACACAGAAGTCATCAGTTGTTCCATTACAAAAGAATATACATTGCATAGTGTGGCCTGACACTGGCGAGTAGCAAAATGTGCAATTTTGAGTCATAAATTATTTTATACTATAGTTTATACTTTGTTATAACATTTGTATATTTATTTAACGACTGTCTGAGATGTGCTGGCCCCATAGCAGGGAATAGCAATGTTTAATGCAACCAATTATCTCAAATATTGTTTAGGATATTGCATCATGAGTAATACCTACACCTTACAATATACTGCAATCCAGTAACATTACCACAAACTACAGCCTCAATAATTACCATGTAGTTGATTCTAAACACATTCTCAAGTAAAATAGGACATTACAATCTCGAGAAAGGTAGCATTTGTTGTAGTCTCGTTGTTCAGGTTTTCTAGTTATTTTTTGCCACAACCCCAGCTGATTACAAGACGAGAGTTACCAGACTAGGTGCAAAGACAGAACGTGAAATATTACATCTCATCAGCCAGTAACTCCCTTCCATTCATTTGGTGTTAGAAGTGAAATGTTTGCGGTGACCAGAGTCCCCGATAAACAAATTACTGTTCGAGTTTTGCCACGTTAGGTGCGGCTGTCTAGAAAGGAGATGTGTCCGCAAAGTGAGCCAGAGGAGCTAACCTTAGCTAACGCTAACGCTAACGCTAACGCTAACGCTAACGCTAACGCTAGATTAGCACGCTGCTAACGGCAGTAACTCCTAGCCTGGATCATAGTAGCTTTGTCCTTTCGGGACCTGGTTAACTAGACGATTGCTAACTGTTGTTGTCGTTGTGGCCAACAGGCTGCCTTGTATTCACAGGCCCGCATCAAACTCCGTCCCATCGGGATTGGAGCTAAATCGTTACCCGATGCTAATCGGACTGAAACACCATAAACTACCGTATTCATTTCTCATTCTCAAGCTACGTTAGCGGACACATCTCTCCACACAAGGCAGCTGATTTAGCAACAAAGCACCATAGACTGTGTTAAAAAACAAACATGAAAACAATGTCGCAAGCAAGCAAATGGAACATAACTTTACACACGTTAGCAAACCTCGACATGTTCTCAAGCCCAGCTGACTGCACCCAACTGTAAATATCATCACAAAGTGCCGACACTTACCGATTGCACATTTGCTGTTTGGCCACATCCAGTTGGGATAAATCCATCTTCCATCTTCCAGGAGCAGTGTTGATGTAAATCCTGCTTTGTATTGACACTCGTTTACGAAGCGGTCCGAGGTAAAGCGGTTAGCACAAACATGCAAATCTGGACTAAGTTTACTGTAGTCAGAACGTTATTGTAAAAAAAATATCTTTTTATCTTCCGATGCTGAGAGGCAGTGTAGAGCTCTGTGTTCAGCCTTGAAGCCAACAACGGAATATTTAGCATGTTTTGCTCTTGCTTTTGACATCTGCTAAGCTGTAGTAGCGAAGGAAAACAATGGCGGCCGACAGCCCACAGAGAGCAGAGAGGAGTGGGAGTGGTTATCCACCTTGGAGGTCGGCGTATGCAAATTGCTCCCCTTTGAACGTCACAAGGGGAGCCAAATCAAAACGGCTCGTTTTCTGGCATGTGTTCCCAGGGAGGAGGCTAGGGCAACAATGCAGAGGCATTCACTTCTCACATTCTGGGGGTTGTTAGGTTGAGGGATGACTAAAGTATATGTGTATGGGCAAGGAAAAACGTGTTTTTCATAATATGGGACCTTTAACCTAAAGTACATAATTTGTTATGGAGCCAAAATAGTTGGGTGCTTCATGGGTTGCAAGTCTGGTAGATTACATTTACATGGAAATTCATGTCAATCTTCATTCAATATGCTCTGTGCAATTTAATTCCCTGGAAATAAGATTGACTTGCTGAAATTAATCTAGTTGATCTGGTAATCTGGCTTTACGGAATAGTACTCTGACTGCTGATGTGTAGATTCACAATTTCAGTATCACTGGAATGATGCAACATTTGCCATAATGCCATGACAGTGTCCAAAATGTTTGTAGAAACATGTAACTTACTGAGGCACGGAAATGCAAATCAGATGATGAGTAGTCTCCTGGATTCCCTTAGCAGGTGTGACCCTGCAAAGTAGTAAAGACATAAAGCTCAAAATTACAGACAGCTGTAAATTTAGCATTGTGTACACTTGACATGTATTTTTGTTCAATTACATGCGAAATGAGATTTCTAATTTGAAACGTTTGACTGGGCTGATAATGTGTAGATTTGAAAATAGTGCACAAACAATTTGCCATTTAATGGATGCTTTTATCCAAACCAGCTTTACTGTTGTAGCGTTGGAACATTTGTTTAACAAAGGAACAAACTACTGAGCCTCACAGACATACAGTGATAGCAGCTACATGGAACTTGATGGAACTCATACCACAATTCCATTTTAAAATGTTATTTTCATTGTTATGAGCACAGGTCTTGAAAAAAGGTATTCAGTCACTCACCTGAAAAGTATTGGTGAATATCAAACTGCTAACCTAATATGTAATCTATCCTAATATCTATCCTAGTATCTATCCTAATCTAATAACCTGTTATCTAATCTAATGCAATATAAACTAAACTAATATAATCTAAACTACTCAAAACTAATACTACAATATAAACCTAATCTATGAATTACAAAATGAATATATAAAAGATTTAAGTAATTGGTCTCTCTGGTAGATGGTAAACACAGGGAGCCTGAAAAAAGAAACAGAAATGAATAAGAGCATCTTTACTTTCGGTACACAAAAACACACAATCATTTGTACTTCATAGTGCAAGTTCATGAAATTGTAATGACAACATGGCAAAGTCATGTTAACTATCCTGTGGCACACTAACCAAGATGTACAACTTCAGCACTGTAAATGTGCAACTTGTCTTCCGGACCCCTTATCAGGTGTGACCCTGTAGGTAATAGAGATATACAACTATTAATTAGAGATACATTTTTTTTAATCAAAACACATGCATGTTGAAATAAAACTACACACACAGAAAATATTCACAAAACTGTATTTTAAATTTAAAGTCACAGAAAAAGACTTAAATGTGTTAGTTAATGTTTGAATGAATATAATAGCAGTTGCAAACATGTAGTATAATATTTGCTTACATTTATTTTGTACAAAGACACTGCAGTCAGACATCTGACATGGCAAACATGACCAATCAGAAGACCTTTTTTTTTAGTGATAAAGATAGAAGTTTTTAGATTGATAGGGACTTAACATTACAGTTATTGCATACACTGTCAGTGTGAGTCAGTGGGATTTGAAGGCTGGATCCTTGCAGGGTTGTTTCAATTGCTATAACAGCTGACCTACCAATTATCCAACACAGGGCCAAATACCAACCAAACTGAACTTTAAAGGTCCCATATTATGAAAAACACGTTTTTCCTTGCCCATACACATATACTTTAGTCATCCCTCAACCTAACAACCCCCAGAATGTGAGAAGTGAATGCCTCTGCATTGTTGCCCTAGCCTCCTCCCTGGGAACACATGCCAGAAAACGAGCCGTTTTGATTTGGCTCCCCTTGTGACGTCCAAAGGGGAGCAATTTGCATACGCCGACCTCCATGGTGGATAACCACTCCCACTCCTCTCTGCTCTCTGTGCGCTGTCGGCCGCCATTGTTTTCCTTCGCTACTACAGCTTAGCAGATGTCAAAAGCAAGAGCAAAACATGCTAAATGTTCCGTTGTTGGCTTCAAGGCTGAACACGGAGCTCTACACTTCCTCTCAGCATCGGAAGATAAAAAGATATTTTTTTACAATAATGTTCTGACTACAGTAAACTTAGTCCAAATTTGCATGTTTGTGCTAACCGCTTTACCTCGGACTGCTTCGTAAACGAGTGTCAATACAAAGCAGGATTTACATCAACACTGCTCCTGGAAGATGGAAGATGGATTTATACCAACTGGATGTGGCCCAACAGCAAATGTGCAATCGGTAAGTGTCGCCACTTTGTGATGATATTTACAGTTGGGTACAGTCAGCTGGGCTTGAGAACATGTCGAGGTTTGCTAACGTGTGTAAATTTATGTTCCATTTGCTTGTTTGCGACATTGTTTTCATGTTTGTTTTTAACACAGTCTATGGTGCTTTGTTGCTTAATCAGTTGCCTTGTGTGGAGAGATGTGTCCGCTAACGTAGCTTGAGAATGAGAAATGAATACGGTAGTTTATGGTGTTTCAGTCCGATTAGCATCGGGTAGCAATTTAGCTCCAATCCCGATGGGACGGAGTTTGATGCGGGCCTGTGGATACGAGGAAGTCTATTGGTCACAACGACAACAACAGTTAGCAATCGTCTAGTTAACCAGGTCCCGAAAGGACAAAGCTACTATGATCCAGGCTAGGAGTTACTGCCATTAGCGGCGTGCTAATCTAGCGTTAGCGTTAGCTAAGGTTAGCTCCTCTGGCTCACTTTGCGGACACATCTCCTTTCTAGACAGCCGCACCTAACGTGGCAAAACTCGAACAGTACTTTGTTTATCGGGGACTCTGGTCACCGCAAACATTTCACTTCTAACACCAAATGAATGGAAGGGAGTTACTGGCTGATGACATGTAATATTTCACGTTCTGTCTTTGCACCTAGTCTGGTAACTCTAGTCTTGTAATCAGCTGGGGTTGTGGCAAAAAATAACTAGAAAACCTGAACAACGAGACTACAATAAATGCTACCTTTCTCGAGATTGTAATGTTCTATTTTACTTGAGACTGTGTTTAGAATCAACTACATGGTAATTATTGAGGCTGTAGTTTGTGGTAATGTTACTGGATTGCAGTATATTGTAAGGTGTAGGTATTACTCATGATGCAATATCCTAAACAATATTTGAGATAATTGGTTGCATTAAACATTGCTATTCCCTGCTATGGGGCCAGCACATCTCAGACAGTCGTTAAATAAATATACAAATGTTATAACAAAGTATAAACTATTGTATAAAATAATTTATGACTCAAAATTGCACATTTTGCTACTCGCCAGTGTCAGGCCACACTATGCAATGTATATTCTTTTGTAATGGAACAACTGATGACTTCTGTGTTTCTGTTACTCCACAGATTACGTCGATGAGTTGATGGACCTCATCTTTGATCAAGTCTTCCAGCACCCTGCACCTCATGTGAGCCAGGTTTTGAAGATCCCCATCCCAGAAGACTTGTGCGCCCGGTCTGACAGGCCAGCCAAGGAGGACGTCATTGCATCCACGTGTCTCGGTTCAATCAAGAGGCAGTCTGAACCCGACGCAGCTGGCAGCATCAGGGAGCTCACAGCATTTGCACAGCACCACACACACACTGGTATCAATACTCTGACCCTGAGACCTAGAAAGTCCCAGCACTAGCTGACAAAGGATCTGTAGGCTAGACACTGAGAAGAGGGTACACATACTGTCAATATATTTCATTTGAATACTTAGTCACTTCTATTGTTGTTTTGGTTATCTGGCATGAGGTCAGGTTGTAGTTGGGTGTTTTCCACGAATACATAACAGATAACTAAAAACATCAAATTATAAATCATTATTGTGATTGATACACCCTGTGTACACTCACAGATGTAGATTTTGTAACATAAGCAGCCCAGTATGGTCCTCTATAAGCAATATGTTATGTTTCTACATGTGCCTTTTTTATGCCTTTTCTAAAATAAAATAATTGTATTCTGTATGAACAGTCAGTGTTGTGGTTACTTATTGGTTTCACATTTAATTTACATGGGTGTGTAAAGGGAAAAACGTATATAATCCCACACACAGTGTCTATACTTACATGGTGCTTTACTACACTTCAATGACTGAAATGTAATAAAGCACCATGCAAGTGTAGACAGTGTGTTGGATTATATTACTTTTTCAGTAACTTTTGTCCTATACCCCTGTCACTAAAAGACTTTTAGGTGTGCTAAAGTTTTTTCTACATGGATGTGTAATAAACTTATTTTACTCAAATTTATTGTCATGTAAAGTATTATCCAAAGTCACATGTTCAAATCAATTCATGCACAGAATGCATAAAAGAAACTTACTGCTCTCTACCTCTAAGCTGTAAGGGCCCGTAGTCTGCTTTATAAATGTTCATTGCATTCTGTAGTGAGAACACATTCAAACATACAGGCTCCAGACCAGGATGATCAACACGCATGTAGGTGGATCCTGAAGCTGCTTCATTCTTCTGGTAACCTAAGGAATGAGAAAGGGTAACTGTTACTGAATTTTGCAAGCTTTATACGAACATTACACTGACGATTACGTTTATCTATATTATATGTTTATTAGCACAGACAATTTAGAGTAGATGTGAGTACTGTACAACCTAATGTACAGGACAAACAAAGGTGTCAACTCTAAAAAGAGGTAAGATGTTATGTACAGGGGGAATGATCAGCAGGCCTCCATGAGATGCAGTTTTTGAATATTTCAGCTATAGTTCTAAAACTGTTGAGCTAGCGTTATAGCTGAGTAACACTGGCATAAATTACGACAGTCATATGTCCAAATGGTAGATAGCATGGGACATAACCATATGTTTGCCGGTGTCGTGACAATGTTTGTATCCACTGCAGATGAGTTCTTTTGCGTCTTCACATCAATTTGATGTATTTGAACATAATAACTACATAATGTCTGGTGTGGATTTGTTTCCTATCGCTAGCCAGTACAACGGCAATTGGAAGACACTTCATGGAATAACATTACAGCAGCTATCCAAGTAGCCAGCTAAAAGCTACCGACACCTACTGTGTTGACGAGCTTACTAGACAGCCTCAAACCACCGGCACCGGTGAACGTCAGGCTAAAAACGAATCAAACAAACCATACGGTATAGTTACAGTGCGAGACACTCCGGCAGGTAACGTTAGATATCGTTTTTATGGGATACAAATTTGTCCGCTATGGCTATCCAGAAAGACCACATAACGTTAGCCGACGCAACCACATACACACACACGGTGAGAAAGTACGAAAACAGTGAAATTTCAACCTACCAGTCAGAGACATCCTGCTGTAACCGTGTCTGTAAAACTTCGGCAGCTTCCTCCTCTTGTTCGGTTAACAGATTCCGCCTCAAAAATGTAGGTTTTACATGTTGTGTCACGGAGTTTTCTTCTACAAGCAGCTGCCATGTTGGTCTTGGAGTTTTTCCGCGTCTGCACCCTCCCCCCTCACCCAGCCGATCAGGCGGCCAATCAGAGCAGCGCCTCATTATCAGAGCATCCCCGCCCACTCAGAACAGCGCATAGTTAATGAGGGGAGAAACTGAGAGGATGGAGAAGCCCCATAGAGCCTGGATTTGGGTGTTTTTTTGCAACAGAATTCA
Source organism: Centroberyx affinis (assembly GCF_046629955.1). NCBI lineage: Eukaryota > Metazoa > Chordata > Actinopteri > Beryciformes > Berycidae > Centroberyx > Centroberyx affinis. Next base: position 23,564 of record NW_027280740.1, read on the forward strand.
TAACCTTATTTTAAAGACCACTGAGAAATGTTTTAAACAGCTAAAAAGAGCATAATATGGGACCTTTAACATTTTATGTAATGCCATGAAAAATGTGTTTAGAAATATGGAGGTGGCTTACCTGAAAAGGACTGCAGAAGTGGTGTAGCACTGGAACAGTAGTCTAACAACAAAGAAACAAAGTACTCAGCCTCACAGACACAAAATGATAGCAGCTAAACACAAATTGTGTAACTGACTGCATAATGTCATTTTAATAGGGGTGTAATGGTTTATCAAAATTAAGTTTGGATGAATATGGTTTACTCTCACATATAGATAAGAAGACAAAAACATGGGTCATTTTTTATACATCATATGTATTCTAGGGTTAACAGCATTGTTGGCATTTTGATAGGTGACTGTGAAACAAACTTTTTGCATGCAGAGCTGACTTGTAAGATTATGGAGGATCCAATTCAGGAGCTTCACCTCCACCGTATACTCATTCTCTGTAGGTTATTTTTTCCATATAAACACCAAATTTAAACAAAGAAATCTACTTTTATTTGTAGATTGCCTTCGTTGAAATGATACAATGGGGCACTTTTTTGAACAACTTAGCAGCTGTTTTTCATGATGAATAAAGAAATTAAGTTGTGTCACAACAAGCACATAGGGCACTTAAACAATCAAATGGCTATCAAATGGTTATCAAAACACTAGATACTAGTCTGTGCACTTGCTGTTGCACAGAGTTTGTTGAAGGGGCAGCAGTGTGTGGCAATAACCTAATATAGCACCAATAACGTTTATATTAATAAACAATGTTTTTCTTGTTGTTTTTGGTATTTTCAAAATATTTTAAGATGTTTTCACTACTGTGCAACTAATGTGAATTATATTGTCATAAAGTTACACTTGCCTATAATAAACGTTCAAATACTTCAAATGTCAGGTCATTTGTGTGTAATAATTCTTTCCTCTCCTATCATGTCTTTCATTTAAAATATGGCAGTTGTAACGTTAAAGCATCTGCTGCAAAGCAACTTAGACGTCATCTGCAACTGATTGAGCTATGTCGCCCCCTAGTCAATTAAAGGTGTAGCCGAACTGAGGCCCTGTACCAAATTAATATGTAGCCATTACACCCTTGTTTTAAAATGCCATTTTTATGAGCACAGCGTTTGTCAGGCGACTCACCTGAGAAGGATCAGTGAAGAGGCGCAAGCTGTATCTCAATCTATGAACAAAGAGATAAACTGCTGAATACTATTCACAAAACAGCAGTTAAAATTATGTAGCGATGCATAACCGTAACAGTTAAGTGAGCAGATTATTACACCATATGGTAGGATATACAATTTTCCAGGGCTGGTATTTTTTTTTCCATTGCTGGTATTTTGTCAACATAGCTCTATCTGGTACAAATTGCCTGGTTTATAGGTTTAATACACAGACAAACACTAAAACTAATAACATGATGCCATTGTTATTGCCACCAATGACGCACAGCATCAATCAGTTCTCTCTCTCTCTCTCTCTCTCTCTCTCAAACACACACACACACACACACACACACAGTTACCATGCAAAACTAGAAAATAGGATCATCTACTATAAAAACTTGCACATGACTTCATTCCTGACATGCATTTACGCAATGTTAAATGCCAAAATCTACGTGTTCCCCTCACCATTAGGCAATGCCAAATGCGCAACGTACATGTCCCGTTTACCATCAGCACACATTGTCAATTGCTAAATATGAAACCTACAACTAAGAAAAACAACACAGTAAATATGTAAAAAGCACAGCCCAGCAAAAAGTCAGTGGATGCACACGACGGCCAACGTACCCGACGCACACACACATCCAAAACAATTTAGTCTCCCGGCAAATCCGTGAGGGTTGGCAAACCTACCCTAATCAGATTAATTACTCACATTTGAGGAGAAAATGGTGTCCTAGCTCTCAATACGAAAACCGTGGAAAATTGCAAAATACGAAATACGAAAATTGTGGAATTAATGTAGCCTAGCCTTCTTAGGAAGACAACCAGACTAAAACTGCACCTTTGCTCAGACAACGTTTTCTAACCACCACACATATTCAATTCCATTAGGGCTACTCCCCCAGAAAAAAAAATAGTAATTTAAAACAAATTTCCTGCATTTCTACACCACTAACCTCTTGGATAAGTCAAGAAACAGCAACCCTGTATAAACCAAAACTGTAAAATGATGTTATACTACTAGATTTCAGCATTGAGGTGGCTTACATTCATGATTTTGCATAGGCATGTTAACCTAAAAAACTATTATTGGGAATTGCAAGAAAGTTTCAGAGCAACAGAGACACAGAGCCATAAATATAACAGTAGAGGGGAGCTGTCATAGAGAATTCCTATTCTGGAATGGGAACATATGGCAGCCATTTTACCTGGGTCAACTGCTCAGCTGACTGTCATTGGAACCAGTGGTGATAGTGCCTTATGCTGCCATTATAATGCTAATATTTTTTGTATTGAGACATCATTACTACTTTTTATTTAGCTCACTGTATGCAAGACAACTACGACTGTCTAAAATGTTTTGTAGTTTGTAGATAAAAATAGCTAAACTATGTTAAGTAATTATGTTTTCAATCATAAAGATTATCTTCTGGAAGTATTTTAATGGTGCATTACTTTACAGAAACTATGAATCCTTTTTTCAAGAAGACTTTATAATTCTCAGATTTCTTTGGTACTTAGTAGGTGCATTAAGAGTATATATGAAAATCTGCTTATTTTTAATGTAAAACCCCCCAAATGATCTGTTGTTGTAGCAATAGACATACTAAGACAATTAAATATCACCAACACTGAAACACACCTAACAATACACCCAGATAAAATATACAATAAAAGGCAAATGTAATGCCTAAATAGTGTGACAGCTTTAAGCCAATTTAAGCAGGTAATAATGGACATAGGCCCTCACATTGTCTTTGTTTTTTGTTTTTTTTACTTTATTGGCATGACATCTTAGCCTACAATTAAGATTACAATCCATAAATAAATAATTTATATAGATGCCATCATGTAAACAAGTAGGCTACTACAGTAAAAACAAACATCTCTACACTTCAATCAACTTAAAATCCACAGTAGCCTATACAGATATGCAAATGAATGTCCCCTCTAGTGTTATATCTCTATGATTTTAACACTGGCCCCTTTCGAATTTGACAAAGACTAGACTCACTAAATATGAGAGCCAGTTGTGTTCAAAGGCACTGGGATACTTTTCTCAACACTCTACAACAATATGTCTGCTATCGAACAAAGCTAGAGATTCCCAGCTTTCCAAGGACACTGAATGCACCACACACACCAGCCGAGTCTGACAGAGCGCCTATGTGGGCAACTCATGGTCTTTGTCGCCATCTGTTGGCTGTGTCGAAGCACTGACATGAATGAGCTCAAGCATTTAATTTGTATCGCCTAGCAAGCTCTTGTAGCCTAAATAAAAATTTAAATGGAAAAAAATAGGACTACACACCGGGGCAATAACGCCAGTAACGTTAAATGTACAGATTGTGTGTGTTTGTTTTGACTTACCGCGGTCCTTCTGTCCCAAATGCATCAGTCCATCTGATAAAAACTCCGCTAGCCCTGTTAGCTCTGGTGCCCCCGTTCGCCGGCTTCTCGCTCCGGCGCTGTCCTGTCCACCGCCCCCGCCCCCGCCGGCTCCTCTCTCCGCGACCACGGTGATCCCCCGGGTTAGCTTCAGTTAGCTCCCGACGCTAGCCCTGTTAGCTCTGGTGACCCCGTTCGCCGGCTTCTCTCTCCGGCGCTGCCCTGCCACCGCAAGCACGGACTGCACTGTATCCCTGGTTAGCTTCAGTTAGCTCCGGATGCTAGCCCTGTTAGCTCTGGTATCCATCGGTGCCAAAAGCGCCGTTCGCCGGCGTCTAAACACCAGCCGAAATCTCCGTCCGACCACCCGGAACAATTCGGCGTCCAGCTACCACCACTGGCCGCCAGCGTGCCACCGGGAAACTTCGGCAAGCGTCGGCAGTGCACTCGGCCCCAACAGAAACCTCCATGCTTCGTCTGTGTCCATGCTTCCTCCATGCTTGTCTGTCCGCCACAGAACAGACGGCCGTCAGGTGGACTGAGCTCGCGCATATGCATCGAAATAACTGGTGATACGATATAATTGTATAGATTCTACTTTAGCTTCAGATAGCTTCAGTTAGCTTCAGCTTACATGCAGGTCAGCCTGCTTAGAGAAACGGGCTCGGGAGCTCAGCGGAGAGCAAGATGGCGGACAGAGTGAAACCTAACTGGCGGACAAAGTGAAACTTAACTTTTTGGCTCTGTGCTGAAAGTGCCTTTGGGGAGCCCCCTGGTGCCAAAAACACGATACTACAGTACAGGGAGAATCAACAGTGCCATGAATAGGCCACTAGGTGGAGCAGCAGTAGTTGTAATGGAAGTAGAATCAGTCATTTAATGTTAATTACACCTGTGGTGTGTGTGTGTGTGTGTGTGTTTCAAAACTGCAACTAAGGCTAGGGTGTTGCTAGGTGGTTGCTAGGGTGTCACTAGTGGCTGCTAGGTTACTAGGGAACAAAGACAATCCAAGGGAAAAAAGAATTGTGTTTCCAGCATTTACGGTCACTGAGTTACAATCATTCAAAACTTAATAGGTCGCTGTAGCGCCCCCTATTGGCAAAATGACACAAAATTTGACAGACATGACATGACACAAATTTGACACAAATTTGAGACATGACACATGCACAACTGTACCATATTTGGACGGGATAGTATAATGCGTTCATGAGTTATACTCATTTTAAGAAGTGCGATGTACTGTAAAAACTGTAGGAGGAGTAGCGTCACAAAATTTTGTGTGGAAAAATAATAATAATAAGTATGTGAAACAATAGTATTGTGCTTTACCTACGGCAAGCACAATAATAAGTATGTGAAACAATAGTATTGTGCTTTGCCTACGGCAAGCACAATAAATATTAAAAACACGTCAGTATAACAACAACAAGAACAAGAATACGGAATAAAAACGAGGTATGTACAAAATGGCTAAAATAGCAAAATGAAATTGATGTTGTATAGGTGTCTCAAGTCAAAGGAACAAAGAGGGCGGGCTCACGGTGTGCAGAGATTTTATCACATGAGGAGGCGGGATCTTAAAGCTACACTTCAATTTGATTGGATATTATTTCATATTACTTTTCATAATCCAATTTATTGGCCTATTGATTAATAAATGAATTATACAATATTTTGATGCCTATTGATAATGATAGGCCTATTACTATTGTTACTGTTCACTACTGATTATCAAGTAAAGTTTAGTTTAGTTTATTAAATGTTCCATCTCCTGCCTGGTAGAATAGTTATGTCTATTACTAGTCTAATGAATTAATTTGTACAAACAATTGGGTTTTTTATTGACACAGATGTTCCTGAAAAATATAATGAGACTATAACAATCTTTGTTCTTTTTTTTTCAATCATTTTATTTTATTTTATTTTATTATTTAAATTATTTTATTGTTACAATGATATAGGGAAAAAAACAACAACAAAACAAATTAACATCACATCATGGCATATATGGGTGGTCAAAACAATAGCGCACAAAGTACTAACAGAAAAGAGCACTACACAATTATTTCCAATAGAACACTCAATCTTTGTTCTAAGCCTTTCATAAGCCATGAAAGGCATTTATGCATATGTATTAGACCTATGTCTACACTGAAGGGCAAGGCGCACCACTCTATTTTGGGCTAATTGTAGTTTTCCCAAGTCCTTTTTCGCTGCACTCGACCACACAGCAGGACAATAGTCAAGATGGGATAAAACCAGTGCCCGGATAACCTGGACCACAGAGGCTGATGTTAAGAACTCAACACATCTCCTATTATCTTTACCCCCCTCCCCATTTTCTTGGTTGTGTTGTCTATGTGAGTAGACCATGACAGATGACTGTCTAATGTGACACCAAGCAGTTTTGTTTCTTCCACCTGTTTTATTTCGATCCCTTTCATTGAGCTTGGTATTTGACTGTAACATAGTGTGAACCAAATACAATACATTTTGTCTTTGAGATGTTTAAGACCATTCTGTTATTCATGACCCAGTCTGATACTAGTTGTAACTCTTTGTTCAGAGCTACAGACAAGTCACTGATATGTACAATGTTGTGTCATCAGCATGGACACATTAGTCCTGTCTAAGACCAACGGCAAATCATTTGTAAAGACTGTGAATAGTAGCGGCCCAAGGCAGCTCCCTTGCGGTATTCCAGACTGTACATGTTTAGTATCAGAGAGACTACCATTAAAGAAAACTCTCTGTGATCTACTGAACAAATAACTCTTTATCCATGTCACAGCAGAGGATGAGAAACCATAGCAAGAAAGTTTCTCTAACAGCAATCCGTGATCAATAATATCAAAGGCTGCACTGAAATGTAGTAAAACTGACCCCACAAGTGTCAATATCCATTAAACAGTCATCTTTTATCTGCGTCAGTGCTGTACATGTTGAATACCCATCCCTGTAGGCATGCTGAAAGTCTGTATTCAATTCATTTTCAGCGAAATAGCTCTGTATTTGATTAAAGACAATTTTCTCCATGAGTTTTGCCAGAACTGGTAGAATGCTTATAGGGCGACTGTTTGCACCTGTGAGGTTGGTTTTTGCATTTTTAGGTAATGGGATAATCTTGGCTTCCTTCCAAGCCTGTGGACATACACCCCAATTTAGACTTTGATTAAAAATATGACTAATTGGACTGGCCACCTGATGTGCTGCAATTTTCAACAACTTACCATCCAGGTTATCCAGGCCTGATGGCTTCTCATTGTTGATGGAGAGTAAAAGCTCCTCAACCTTTACGGAGTCAATTGGACTAAAAACCTACAAATTATAGTATAGGCTACATGTCTGAATGAAGCATCACAGGTCTTCATGGCCTATGTCAACCTACACCCTGCGCTCCCACCAGAGAACAATCATTGTTCATGTCTCCACTGACCAATTTTTTTAAGTATTACAAATCACTAACAGCATAGTTATTGAAATCACATTATTTTGGGGATATATACAGCAGGAACTATAAATAAATTGATCAATGTGCCCTTTTTGTAAAAGTAAAGAAAGGTACATTTCGGTACACAACGGTAGCCCTACATTTCGTAAACCTCCACTATTACTTGTAATTGCACAACGATAATCAAAATCAATAAAGGATGACTCAAATCAAATGCAAATGGCATTGCTGCGTTTATATTGCAATGTGGTTTGAGATATTTTCTAATAGAATCAAGTTCAAGTCATCTTGCCATTTTCTCTCCGAGGTAGGATACTACCAGCGGGCGACTTTCAGTTTACCTCACTACATCTTAGAGACTGGGGCCTTCTTGTCCTATCTTAAGTTTCAAAGATGGTAAAAATCTTATTTTGCTATTACAGAAGCAAATCCTAAACTCATGGCTGTGTCCTATCTTATCTTATACCTCCTGGCTAAACTTGATTGTAAATGTTTGTAAATTCTAAATTTCAATCATCAATCGTTTGTTTTTGCCTGTACCTGTGGTTAGAATGTGCAGGAGACAGCGGCTCATCTTAAACAACTCTGATTCATTATATATTTAAACAGTACAGCATCCTGTAAATCCTAATCAATATGTCGTCTGGGAAGTTAAGGACATCATCTTGAGGTTTCATCAACCTCTCTATCATTAGATTTCTGTGTTCCCTCTCTTCATTGTCATTTAGACCCAGCAGAAGTCTGGCTGCCATTGTTGTCCGTTATTTTTCAATTTAGGACTATTCAGTGCTATTCTAAAATAGGATTCCTAAATTAGGATATTCTCAAATTAGGATGCTTCTGTAATAGCTAAATTCTTATCTTAAGATAAGATAGGATTTTTTCCTAAATGCAGTTAGGAAACGTGATTCTGTATTACCAAATATCCTAAATATCATCCTAAACTGAGATAGGATAGGATTTCATAGGAAGTTTCTGTAATGACCACCCAGTTTTTCAATCTGACCATGATAGTGTACAGTCAAGCCATAGACCCAGAAGCTTAGCTTTCTTGACTTGTTGGATAGGTAAACCAGATATCTATATGTCCAGTTTTGGGTCACTTGCCAATCTGTGCCTAGAGCCAAAAATTATGCACACTGTTTTAGTTACATCTTTATCCAATGGTGTACCTTGGTTAGCTCATTGGACAGAACCTGGTTAAGCTCTGAACATGTGGTGGCAGCATACAGAGTGGAGTCGTCAGCATACAAAGCCAAGCTAGCCTGCCTAATAGTACAAGGGAGGTCATTTGTAAAAATGGAAAAAAGGAGGGGCCCCAGGCAGCTCCCCTGGGGCACACCACAGTCCAGCTCTCTGCTACTGGACAGGGTGCCATTAAAATAAACTCTCTGTGACCTAGAGGACAGATAACTCTTAAACCACAAAATGGAAAGGTTTAAATCCATAACGTTTGAGTTTACTGATTAACAGACCATGATCAATCACAACAAATGCAGCACTGAAATCTAACATTACTGCACCCACCAGCATTGATCTGTCAATCCCAGTCAGCCAATCGTGAGACATTTGTGTCATAGCAGTGCAGGTTGAGTGACCAGCCCTGTATGCATGCTCACAGTAGTTAATCCATTTGCAGCAAAATACCTTGAATTTGCTCAAACACAATATTTTCCAATATTTTACTGAGTACTGGCAACATGCCGATAGGTCTACCGTTAAGGCCACTGAAAGTAGCTTTGGGTAGAGGAATAATCTCCCGCCGCTTCCATAATTTTGGACACACTCCACTTATCAGACATCTATTAAAAATGTGACAGATTGGAGTTGATACATATACCATACCAGCAGACCTATCATCAGGCAGAGAACGCAGCAACCTTTCAACCTCCCCAACAACAACCTGATAAAATTACAAACCACAGTTTTTGTCCTTCATAATACCATAGTAATGAGCAAGTGTGCGTTTGAATCAACAGTGGTGTGTCTATACCCTGCCTAAGGTCTGCCTAAGCTTGGAGGCCTTCCCAACAAAAAAAATCATCAAAATAATTTGCAATATCAAGTGGCTTCAGAAACATGCCATCAGATTCCACAAAAGAGGCACACACACAAAAACATTTGCCCAACGTAGTTAGAACGTTGTGGGAGGGTTACCTAAAATGCTACCAGCACGAAACCTCAGGGGAACGTTATTAAAATTACCCCCAAAAAACATTATTTGATGTCGTTATTAGAACGTTTTGGGAATGTTATGTTGTACAAAAACATTTGCGCAACATTCTTGGAACGTTGTAGGAGGGTTACCCAAAATTCTACTGACAGGGAACCTCAGGGGAACGTTATTAAAATTACCCCCAAAAAACATTATTTTATGTGGTTATTACAACGTTTTGGGAATGTTACGTTGAACAAAAACATTTGTGCAACATTCTTAGAATGTTGTGGGAGGGTTACCTAAAAGGCTACCAGTAGGGAACCTCAGGGAAACATTATTAAAATTACCCCCGAAAAACGTTACTTCATGTGGTTATTAGAACGTTTTGGGAATGTTACGTTTAACAAAAACATTTGCACAACATTCTTAGAACGTTGTGGGAGGGTTACCAAATACACTGTAAACCCGAATGCTCAAATTAATTAATTGGATTAAGTTGTGAAAACTTAAAATATGTCCAAAAATTCTACTAACTTAAACATTTTGAGTGCCTGTAGCATTTTCTTCCTTTTGTCTTTATTAAACTGATAATTTTCGATTAATTTGAACTATTTTTGCGGATTAAGTAACCAAAACTTAAAATTATAAATTCATTTGTACTTAGAATTCTACAGTTTCAACACTAGTGCATCTGACGTCAGCAACGTCAGTGCGGGTGCGGGAAAGCGCCAAAAATGTCTTACAACATGGTGGATCTGCGTCGCGTTTCTGCGTCCTTTGTTTCTCAGTTATCAGCGTCATTGGATCCCTTGTAAGTAAACACGAAATTAAGATTTGTTTTAATTATTTGTTGACATTTGGAAGTTGAGCTAGTATTCAGGTTAGCCACAGGTGGCTAGTCATACAGGCTAGCCAGGAGAGTAACAGAAATTCCTGAATTGCTTGCATTACTTAATAGCACGTACAGTTAGAGATGTGGTTGTGGATAATGTAATTTATAATGCTGCGCTCATAACGAGAACTGGAAATTCAAAATCCAGGGAAACCAATCGGTGTTGGAGCTGCGCCAGTGCTGAGTGAAGCAACCGTCGCCCCTTCAAACCACCGAGTGCTGCGCCTCACCATGTTTCATTAGGTAAGTTAAATTACTTGGTTAAACTAAATCAAAGTTGTATTAATTCAAAATCAACCCTCTCTTAAATGGCGAAGTTAAGGATAGGTTATGTGGTAGTGTTAGCATAACACATGAGTCTAGAAGGGGGGGGGGGGGGGACGTCTACATGAGAGCCATGATGAGAACCGTTTAGAACCAACCTTTTTTCGTTCGTCTGGCACATTACTCTGCCTCGACTAGCCAAAAACCTGCCTGGTACAGTCACCAATCTGCTGGACTGAGGAACACAGATAAGCCCCTTTCACACATGCAGCCTGTTCCGTAAATGTAACGGCACGCTGTCATGTGTGAACAGAAACCGGTATGGAAATGCCAGTAAATCTGTTCTGCCAATTTCCCTGCTCAAGACATTGTAACGTTACTGGTAAAGTTCCGTGTTGACCGTATGTCTGAACGATGCTGTAACATTAACGGCACAAGCCCAAGCCCTTGTATTTTTTGGTCATTTTATTTTATTTTCAGAAACAGAAGTTAAAAAAATGCACATATCGGATCATAAATTAGACCTACTCGTGTGTGATCAATCAACAGGCTATTATTATAACGAGTCAGATTTTTCTGGTCCATGATGATAATTGGGATTTATGTCCAAACCAGGTTAAACGGGTGTGTTGACATCCAGTTATGGCTAATTGTGGGAGTGGGCATTACGTGCAGATTCTTGTGTGCAGATTTATAAAACAGAATAATACGTGAACAGTATGTAAGCAGTATTTTATAAATTTGAAGAAAATACTTAGCTTATGTATGTTTCCAGTTGTGTGCAAACAGATTTTTAGTCTTGAATCTACACAGTTTTGTACATCTGGCTCATGGGGCATGTGAGGTTCGCACATTCCCACAACCTGGTTATAATGAGACCTGGTTATTATCCCGGGTTAGGGTTAGGGATATTGTGTAAACCTTTTTACTTGTGCTACAATTAACATCCTGCTGTAGAAAAAAGGATAGGATGAAAATTAACTCAGAGCTTTGGCAGCACTCAGGAATAGGAAGGTAAAGTTTACTATTATTATTACTGAATTGAAGCGCATCCCATGATTTAGAGAAAAGGCAAATGTAGTCCTTTATAAATGGTTTATCTACAATTTCTGACCAGGAAAATGACAAAATACCTTCTATTTCCGTTTCTCATTTGTAGATTTTGAAGTGCAAATCAAATCACCATTCGTTTTTAATTAACTCCTGTTGCTAAAAAGAAAATAACCTTAACCAAAAAATAACCTTAACCCTAACCCTCGGATGAGGTGGGGGCAGTCACGAGGCCGGTGGTAGCTATGGGCAGGGGTGGGTGAATTTTTTTTTTCAGCCAATGGAAAAATACCCCCCCCCCCCCCCCCCTTCTTGTTGTGTTCAGGCACAAACACACAGAGCTCTGAAGCAGACCTGTCCGCTGCACAGAGTGTGGCGTATTCACACCAAATCAGGCGTGGCGGCACTTCCCGCAGGGTTGTGCGGCGGTGTGCGGGTGTGGGGGTGTTTATTTGTGCTTTAGAACGTAACCGCTGTGAAACAATCAGAAAATAACGTTTAATTTCTCTGATTCACCAGCTTTCTCGCTATCACTGCTCCCTCTCTTCATTCACTCTCTAGCTCGCTCGTCCACCACTGCGCTCTCTCTCTTTTAGTTCTCTTTAGTTCAATTCAATAGGCTTTATTGGCATGACATTTGACATGTGTTGCCAAAGCACAATTACGATTATGAAAGACAATGTTAAGGAATTAAATTAACAAAAATAATGTGAATAACAATATTAGTTAATATAATAGGATATATATATATGTAAGAAATATAAGTAAGGGATCATGTACAAAAAGTAATCTCAGAGAGAGCAGATGCTTTGCACCAGATTTAGCTACTAGCGAATTTCCATCAGCAGTCCATTTGCATCAACTCTAATTTATTCGATGAAGGCAGAAGGACAGACTGAGGAGAATGATCTGTGTCTGCCAGACCCCAACCCAAAGTCCCGCCCCCAGCAGCAGAGAATAGTTCCCCACCAATCAGTGATTACTATTGTTCCACACACTAACAGATACCATACTACTACCTTTTTAAAGATATAATTACGGTGACTTCTCTAGAAAGTTTACCCATTCTCTCAGTTCGTGAATGCTGTGCTGCTAGCGAAAGCTCATAGTTTGACCTACATTCCATTCCATTCATTTACTTTATCCAAAGCAACTTACAACACTAGAAATGGGGACCAATCCACTCCAAATGGCCTGAAATGTGCTCCTAAACACTTTCTGGGGTAACAATTTTGCCCTTGACACTTACTGAAATTTAAAAATCTACCAGGGTTATGGATACGTAATTTTTAACGGAGACACTTTATCATAACTCCCGAACCATGAGTGGTACAGCGACCAAATTTGGTGTGCGTGATTGTCTCTTCCAACTGCCCATGTGTGCTAAGTTTGGTGCCCCTAGTGTCTTCTTTTGATATAGCTGCCATAGACTCCCATTCAAAAAAGTTTTGAAGATTGTAAAAATTACAACTTTTTTTTATATCTCGGGAACGGAGGGTGGTACAGCCACCAAATTTGGTGTGCGTGATCGTCTCTTCCAACTGCCCATGTGTGCCAAGTTTGGCGCCCCTAGTGTCTTCCTTTGATATAGCTGCCATAGACCCCCATTCAAAAAACGTTTTGAATATTTCACTAAGTTTCAACATTTTGTATATATCTCGGGAACGGAAGGTCGTAGCGACACGGGACAAAGACGTGTTCAGCGTATAGGAAAACCCCACCCTAGGAGTTGGTTTCAAGTCTGTATCACTTACTGTTCAGGAGTTATAAAATTAAGTCCGGGAGAAATGTCATGTAGGTTGGGGGGTGTTGTGTGCGACCATTCATTGTTTTCATACTATGGGCATTGTGCAGCCCTTTGAGACCGTAACCATAATTAAGGGCTATACAAATGAATGTGATTTAATTGAAATAGCTTTCTGTTAGAATTATACATATGCAATGTTATATTTGTGATAAATTGTTACATGTGGACTGTGTTGATTGTGTTGACAAGTAGTGCTAGAGCAAAACTGGGAGACAAATGTAACAGCAGTACAACTGACCAGTGAACAGAAATAGACATTACTTTCCTTCTTCAATTTTTTATTGAAAAGGTAATGCTTAAACAGCATCAATATGCAAGATAAGAGTAAAGAATATACTTGGCAAATAATTGTGGAATAACAGAGTTTTACTCTCTGTGTGGGAAAGTCTTTTTTGAATTGTAGTCAGTAATTGCCCTTATTATTCCTACTTATTGTTCTGTTCTGTAATTACTGATTTCTTATTGAATTACAATTTCACATTTGGCAGACGCTTTTATCCAAAGTGACTTACACATGAGATTTTCATACAACACAAGCAAGTTCTAGTTAGGAGAGAACAACGAGAGTAAGTGCTATAAAGCTAAGTTCTGGACATAGGTGCTACGAGGCAGCGCTACAAGGCAGTGCTATGAGGCAATGCATAGAGTGCATAGAAATTTTTTTTTTTTTTTTTTATGTGAGAAGGTATTCGCTAAAGAGCTGGGTCTTTAGCCTTTTCTTAAGGATTGAGAGGGACTCTGTGGATCGAATGGAGTTTGGTAACTCGTTCCACCACCGGGGAACCACAGAAGAGAAGAGTCTGGCTAGAGACTTAGGGCCTTGCTGTGGTGGCAGCATCAGGTGCCGCTCCTTGGCAGAGCGTAGGGAGCATAGACCTTAATGAGGGAGTTCAGGTAGGTCGGAGCCATTTTGGTTATTGTTTTGTAGGCAAGCATCAAGGACTTGAACTTGATGCGGGCAGCAACTGGGAGCCAGTGGAGGGATATGAATAGTGGGATGACATGTGCTCTTTTGGGCTGGTTGAAGACCAGACGCGCCGCCGCATTCTGGATCATCTGCAGAAGTTTGAACGTACATGCCGGGAGCCCTGCCAGTAAGGAGTTGCAGTAGTCAAGGCGTGATATTACAAGAGCCTGTACCAGGAGTTGTGCTGCATGCTCAGACAGGTAGGGTCTGATCTTCCTGATATTGTACAGAGCAAATCGGCATGACCGAGCAACAGAAGCCACATGCTCCTTGAAGGTTAGTTGGTCATCAATCATGACACCCAAGTTTCTGGCAGACTTTGTGGGCATGAGCTGAGTTGATTCGAGCTGGATACTGATCTGTTGTTGTACAGAGGGACTGGCTGGGATGACAAGGAGCTCAGTCTTCGACAAGTTAAGGTGAAGGTGGCGTTCCTTCACCCAAGCTGAGATATCGGCGAGGCATGCCGATATCCGCGCTGAGACTGTGGGGTCGTCTGGCGGGAACGATAGGAGGAGCTGGGTATCGTCAGCATATGAATGGTATGAGAAGCCATGTGAGCGGATCACTGCACCCAATGAGGTGGTGTATATTGAAAAGAGAAGGGGTCCAAGCACTGACCCTTGAGGTACCCCTGTGGACAAGCAGTGGGATTTAGACACTTCCCCTCTCCAAGACACTCTAAAGGATCTCCCTGAGAGGTAGGACTCAAACCAGCAGAGAGCAGATCCTGAGAAGCCAAGCTCAGCGAGTGTGGAGAGGAGGATTTGGTGGTTAACCGGGTCAAAGGCAGCCGATAAGTCAAGTAGCAGTAGGACAGAGGACTGACCGGCAGCTCTAGCTGATCGTAGTGTTTCCACTACAGACAAGAGTGCAGTCTCGGTAGAGTGTCCACGTTTGAAGCCAGACTGGTTAGGATCATGCAGGCGGTTCTCAGAAAGGAATTCAGAGACTTGATTAAAGACCGCACGCTCAAGTTTTTTGGAAAGGAAGGTGAGTAGTGAAACCGGCCTGTAATTATCAACCTGAGATGGGCTGAGTGTAGGTTTCTTTAGCAGCGGGCTAACCCGCACTTGCTTAAAAGCAGTGGGGAACACACCCGTTGTAAGTGAGGAGTTGATGATGTGTGTGACTGCAAGGATAAGTGTGGGCGAGATGGCCTGCAGGAGGTTGGAGGGTATGGGGTCCAACGGACAGGTAGTGGGACGAGAGTCAAGCAGAAGTTTGGAGACTTGCTCCTCAGTGAGATGGGAAAAAGACAGGAGTGAGGTCCTGTTAGCTGGTGGCAGCATACTGAGTTGGTCAGGCTCAGAGAACTGATTACTGATGGTAGAAACCTTATCAGTAAAGAAGGATGCAAAGAGGTCAGCCGTGAGCAAACTTGAGGGTGGAGGTGGTGGAGGTTTGAGGAGTGAATTAAAAGCTGAAAATCATTTCCGAGCATCCTTGGCACTGCTGATTTTCTCCTGATAGTAAGTGGTCTTGGTACTTTTTAGATGGGGGGAGAATGCCAATAAGAGAGTTTGATAGTCAGTGAGGTCAGTGGGATCACTGGATTTGTGCCATTTTCTCTCAGCTGCTCTGAGCCCCGCCCGTTGCTCTCTGATGACACCGGTGAGCCATGGGCTAGTGGGGGTTTTACGAGCAGGTTTGGATGAGAGTGGGCAGAGATTGTCTAGAGAGACGGCTAGTGAGGAGCAGAGTGTGTCTGTAGCCTCATTGACATGGAGTGAGGAGAACTCTTTATGAGGGGGCATGGTAGCTGAGACCTCATCAGAGAGCCGAGCCGGTGTGAGGGACCGGAGGTTCCGTCTGAAGGAGACCATTTTTGGCGGAACATGAGGATGTTCCGGCAAGGAAACCATGAATTGAATAAAGAAGTGGTCTGACAGATGTAAGGGGGTGACCGTCAGATTTGCCGTGGAACAGTTTCGAGTCACAATCAGGTCAAGTGTATTGCCCGCTTTGTGTGTGGGAGCGGTGGAGACCAGTTTGAGGTCAAATGAGGACAGTAGTGAAAGGAAGTCAGCCGCTTGGGGTTTGTCAAGATAGATATTCATGTCCCCCATGACAATCAGTGGGGTGCCATCTTCAGGAATGGCTGAGAGTAGCATGTCCAGTTCAACAACAAAGTTCCCCAGTAGCCCTGGTGGGCGATATATGATAACCACAAATAGTTTGACAGGAGCGGTAACCATGATTGCATGGTATTCAAAGGATGAGTTATTGCTTAGAGGAGAAAGCTTAGTGAATTTCCAGTCTTTGGAAATAAGGGCACCTGTGCCACCTCCATGCCCAACGGAACGGGGTGTGTGGGAGAAAGTGGAGTCAGCTGAAAGCGCAGCTGGTGTGGCTGTGTTCTCTGGACGGATCCAGGTTTCGGTCAGGGCTAGTACCTGAATGTCAGATAGGTTTGCAAGTGCTTGGATAAATTCTGTTTTATTTACAGCGGACTGACAATTCCATAAGCCAAAGGAAAAAGCGGAGGAAGTAGCTGAGGCTTTTCTGAGAGAGTAGTGGTTCTCAGGATTGCGCTGTCTTTTATGACTGATGCGTTTTTTTCGTTTGCCGTGGATGACAGGGATATATTGATAGCACATGGTGAGTGTGAAGGGAGGCCAAGAGAGTAAAATAAGAGTAGCTTGTCTATGTCCTTGCTCAGTGGACTCGCACAGGTAGACTCGGAGGTCTTTACCCAATTAGGGCTGACTCGCACAGGTAGACTCGGAGGTCTTTACCCAATTAGGGCTGACTCGCACAGGTAGACTCGGAGGTCTTTACCCAATTAGGGCTGACTCGCACAGGTAGACTCGGAGGTCTTTACCCAATTAGGTCTTCATACAAGAAGGGCTGTCATACAAGGGCTGACGCTTCCGCTGACGCTACAGTGCAGCTTACTTGTTTAAATACCAGGAAATGCCACAGCTGTGCCCATTCACGGCTCGTTAGCAGGGCTGAACCCACCCCTTTCAGATTTCCACAACAAAGCAACAGATAGAGGGCGTGACCCGCGTCAGCTGACCCACCTATCGAAACTCAGAGAGTGAAACCAGGAAGTGCTCAGCCACAACAAAGCCTGACAACAGCCTAAGTCCAAATCTAACCCAGAAAGAAAGATTCTAAACTCTTACTGACCGACTGCTGTTTCCTATGTCCTAGATCCGAGCTTGTTCTGCTTTGGAGCTCAGTTCAATCTCTCTTTTTAAGAGTTTAGTGAAAATCCCGCCCCTTTCAGATTTCCACAACAAAGCAACAGATAGAGGGCGTGACCCGCGTCAGCTGACCCACCTATCGAAACTCAGAGAGTGAAACCAGGAAGTGCTCAGCCACAACAAAGCCTGACAACAGCCTAAGTCCAAATCTAACCCAGAAAGAAAGATTCTAAACTCTTACTGACCGACTGCTGTTTCCTATGTCCTAGATCCGAGCTTGTTCTGCTTTGGAGCTCAGTTCAATCTCTCTTTTTAAGAGTTTAGTGAAAATCCCGCCCCTTTCAGATTTCCACAACAAAGCAACAGATAGAGGGCGTGACCCGCGTCAGCTGACCCACCTATCGAAACTCAGAGTGAAACCAGGAAGTGCTCAGCCACAACAAAGCCTGACAACCGCCTAAGTCCAAATCTAACCCAGAAACAAAGATTCTAAACTCTTACTGACCGACTGCTGTTTCCTATGTCCTAGATCCGAGCTTGTTCTGAATTATTTAAGTAATGATTGAAATTGCTTAAAAATACACAATTGCTCTGCAATAATAATAATAATAATTACAATTTCATTGTGGCAGAAGTGTATTGTAGTGTAATAAGGAGAACTGGACAAAGATATAGTGACTTGAGTTGACTGCTGTTTATTGCATGGTATTTTTATAAAACAAAAATGCAAAACAGTTGGTCAGTAAATTGCTTACAGTGACACAAGTCACATTAAACATGAAGCAACTTCAACCTGGCCGGCAGTCTGGAGGGATTTCATCAAAACAGAGTGTTAGATGAGCAGTTATTTCATTATTCTATTCTATTATATGATTCTGATTCTGATTCTGATTCTGATTATAACTTTTGTCGTATTTCGATATGAATAGAAATGTTTGAAATGAGAAGCACCATCTGGGACAGAGTCACAGCACTCGAGTAACATTTTAAATTTGCACTGAGAAACATTGAGCTTAGAAACAGATAAAACACATCAGCAGGAAGCAGAACTACAGCAGAACACAACACAGCAAAAGTAACCAAAACTTTCCTGCTGTACAGTTACCATCCATTATCCAATCAATGCTGCAATATCAAAGGTTCAAGTTAAAAGCAGAGATGGAAAGTAACAAAGTACATCTACTCAAGTACAATTTTGAAGAACTAGTGCTGTACTTGATTATTTCCATTTCGTAAGATTTTATACTACATTTCAGAGGCAAATATTGACCTTCACCCTCAACCGGGCAAGGAAAAACTCCAAAAAAAAAACCTTTATCAGGAAAAAAAAATGGAGGAAACCTTGGGAAGGAACCGAAGGAGGGATCAGGGTGGTCAGGTGTGCAATAGGAGCTGAGTGGGCAACATGAACAATGAGTGGGCAACATGAACAATGTAACAGGTGAATCAAATGGGGCAAAAACAAAGTACACAAAAGGGGGCTGCAGCAAATGCACAGTGAAGGAGGATAACAATCATCGTCCTTCACAGTGGCGTGCAGTGTCAAAGCATGTATATGTTCACGAATGCGTATGGCGGTTGTTGCTTTGCGGAAATTTCCTGCAATCACACACAGTCATCATACAGCTGTAACACACATCTGGTTGGATGGATGGACCGATGTTAGTCAGGTGTCTCGCCTCAGACCCGCTTGCCGTGGGCGTCCCTGTCAGTAGTCAGACTACAGACAATACAGCTCTGAGGGTCCTCAACACACACAAGCCCCTACACCACGTCAAGGTCTCGGTCCACGTAGAGGGGAACGACGAACGATGAACTATATACAATAAAAACGTCCAGGACCACTCAGCGGTGGCTCAGTGTCCCTCTTGGGCATCTCGCTCCAAAGCAGCCTTCATCTCTGCCAGCCACTGTTCAACAGTCTTCCCACCAGCAGCAGCGGAGCAGAAGGAGATGTGGTTGAACATGCTGTGTCCAGTCTTCTTCCGCTTGGGCTGCCCACACTTCTTGCAGAGATACTGGCCAGTTTGCTTCCGGGGCCTGGAGGAGGGCACATACCAAGGAGCAGAAGCTAGAGGTCTTCACGGGTCTACCCAGACCCTAGGATCCGAGACCCGACCCAGGACCCGTACGGGTTCGGGTCCACGTTTTATTATCGTCAATCGGGTCCGGGTCGGGTCCCATTCTATTACCGCGGGTCCCGGGTCTGTTTATCATTATGTGTAATACCCGAGTAGATCCGAGAAGACCGGTGATCAGCGCTGTGTAACTTGGGTGATGATTAGGCTGACCTAGGATCAGATTACAAGAGCGAAACTAAGGTGAAAAAAACGTTGAGCAGCGCCAGCGAGTTGGAGCGGAGGAAAGGCGCAAGATGGATACCTTCTTCACTGAGGTGAAAAATAAGATAAAAACTATTGTTTTAATCATCCATTTAACATGCAATTTAATTTCCTTGTCACGTCGCTTATTGTAGGCTACGTAGCCAAGTAGCTGCTAGATTCCATTATGGTCTCACTGTCATCTACTGGACAAACTGTAGAACTTGGCAAGTCAGAAACTTGGCTGTTATTTTGATCTCCTTTTATTAGGCTATCATATGTTGTAACCGACATGATAAACGTTTTTAGCAGTAGAACGGCATTTAGCAATTTCAATTACCGGGTTTGTCGGGTCCATAAAATGGACGGGTCTCGGGTCTCCTCTCGGACATGCACCGGGTCGGGTCTGTAATATCTCGGGCAAAAACGGGTCGGTATATATATATTTTTAAAAATGATCGGGTCCAATCGGATCTCGGAACGAATTTCCCGGGTCCATTAGGGTTCGGGTCTATCATTTTGGACCCGTGAAGACCTCTAGCAGAAGCCTCCCTGGCCTTCTTCCTCCTGTCCTCCTGAGTGTGTGATTGTATATATAAGATAATATCCTCCAAAACACGTCAAATTGTTACTAAACTAATTTCTTCTTCTGTCTCTGTGCTCAGGTGGAATGCCAAGGTCCTGACGGCCAGCCTGGTTACCAGCATGTCTGCAGACTGGCCAAGGCCTTGGTGGGGGTGAGGAAGCTCAAGGGGCTGGTAGCGCTCTGGCAGGTGCTGCCAGCCTACGACAAGCAGCGCGTCGTCTACCCTGAGCATCACCGGAAGCGGATACCGCAGGGGCGGTTCAAGTCCACCAAGGGGAAGAACACTGTCGCTGCGGGGAAGGACAGTGTTGAGCGGTATGTAATGACTATGTAATGCTTCTTATACTGTATTTGGTATTTCATTTCTGCCATGTTAACCTGTTCTGTTTGTTTGTCATTCAGGAGCCTGGCTGGTATGTCTGGGCCCTCCACCTGGCCTAGTGCCAGTAGGCTGGTGGAGGCCATCTGCAGCCAGCTCTGCGCCATCCACCCCTGTGCCACGCAGTCGGCTGGCACCAAGAGGAGTCGCTGGGCGCTTGTCTTGGCCGACTACGTGGCCATCAGAGAGGCGGTACTGGACAGCCGGAGGCTCATGACTGAGACCAACCTCCAGCTGTTCCAGCTGAACATGAGGACCCTGTCCCAGTGGTGAGACATTACCACAATATTATTCATTATATATTGATATTGTCGTTAGTGGAGCATTTCAGGTGTTAAGGTTACAGGTGACACTAGCCTGAATGACATTATGTGTGTGTGTGTGTGTGTGTGTGTTATGTGTTTCAGGTACTCCAAGCGTCAGCAGAGGAGAGAGGTAGCTGTTCTGGAGCAGGATGTTGTGCCCGCACCTGCTCTGAACACTGCCGCCCAGCCTCTCCTCCAGGCCAAGCCCCTCCACCTGCAGCAGGAGGGGAGTGCGCCCTCCTTTGTGTTCCTGACGCTGGAGGACCAGTCACGCCGGGCCACCCAGCGAGGACGGCCCGCTCCAAGGCCCCTTCTGCCAGCCACACAGCCCCACCAGCCCCACACTTCTCAGCAACTGCACACTGTGCCAGGCCTTCACCTCCCCAGCCCCACACCGTCCCTGCCCCTTACCTGCCCACCCTGCAACCTCCCGGCCCCGACCAGCTGCCCCTGCAACCTCCTCCTCCTCCTCCTCAGGAGGACAGGAGGAAGAAGGCTAGGGAGGCTTCTGCTAGAGGTCTTCACGGGTCCAAAATGATAGACCCGAACCCTAATGGACCCGGGAAATTCGTTCCGAGATCCGATTGGACCCGATCATTTTTAAAAATATATATATACCGACCCGTTTTTGCCCGAGATATTACAGACCCGACCCGGTGCATGTCCGAGAGGAGAGATATCTGCTTTACCTCAGAGTCTGAGGAGGAGTCAGCGGGGGGGGGGTTCTGCTCAGGGGCCTCGGGAGTGGTGTGGTCGTCAGGGGCGGTTGAGGGGGTTGGGGCGTCTGGGGGCGCGGGGGTGTCAGCTGGCCCTGACTGGACTGCGGCTTGGTTGGAGGACGAGGGGATGGGCTGGTCCAACAGGGGGTTGAAGAAGGCGGGGTCCACATCTTCAGCCTCAAGGAAGCCCTCATCCAGGAAGCCCTCGGCGGCAGGAGTCTCGTCAGGGATGTCAGGGTCCAGACTGACATCCTGAAGCACTCTGTCGGTCTGTGAGTACAGGTACTCAACACCAATGAGCTCTCCTGGAATATGGTAAGACAGCTAACATGAATATCTTTCCAACACTGAATGTTTAACACATTAAATGTAAATAACACATTAAACATACCCGTGTACTCAGCAGGCTTGGTGAAATCCTTAACCAGATCCAAGCCATGCACCCGTTGACTGGACTGGTTAAGGGAGTGCTTCAGGACCCTGCTGTAGCTGAGCAGAGGCTGCTCCACTGCAGGTGTTGCTCCTGGTGTAGCTGCTGCTGCGCGGTCCTCATTCCACCTCACCAGTCCATCCACCAGGAAGGCCTGGAAGTGCGAGCCAGAGGCCCGCATGCCTAAACAAGATGGGAGAAAATAAGACCATAAGACAGGGAAAAACACAGACACACATAAACACACACACACAAAAACACAAACACATATTTTCAGAAGTGTACCTGGGATGAACCGGTTGAGGTGGAGGTGGAAGAACTCCAGAGACGTGGAGCCCCTCGCACAGCGATACACAGGCAGACTGACTGTGCCCTTGGTCAGCCTGCCGGTCTCGGTATACAGCTGTACACCAGGAGGATCCTGGATGCAGTGGAGGTGGCGCCTCTGTCCCCCTCCAGACTTCCTGGATGCAGACATATCACTGTTTTCACTGTATTCAGTTAGTTTGTGAGCCAGCAGTAATTTCAGCTTATTCGAGCCTTCCAGGGCCCAGAAATGTGTGGCGCTTCCAATTTCACTGTTCCTCACTCTAATTTCACTGTTCTCACTGTATTCAGTTAGTTTGTGAGCCAGCAACAATTTCAGCTTATTCGGGCCTTCCCGGGCCCAGAAATGTGTGGCGCTGCCAATTTCACTGTTCCTCACTCAAATATCACTTTTCTCACTGTATTCAGTTAGTTTGTGAGCCAGCAGCAATTTCAGCTTATTCGGGCCTCACCGGGCCCAGAAATGTGTGGTGCTGCCAATTTCACTGTTCCTCACTCAAATATCACTGTTCTCACTGTATTCAGTTAGTTTGTGAGCCAGAAGCAATTTCAGCTTATTCGGGCCTCACCGGGCCCAGAAATGTGTGGCGCTGCCATTTTCACTGTTCCTCACTCAAATCTCACTGTTCTCACTGTATTCAGTTAGTTTGTGAGCCAGCAGCAATTTCAGCTTATTCGGGCCTTCCCGGGCCCAGAAATGTGTGACGCTGCCAATCTCACTGTTCTCACTGTATTCAGTTAGTTTGTGAGCCAGCAGCTAACTGAATACAGTGTGTGTTACACTGCCAGTGTAACACACAGTAACACAGTGTAACGCAGTGCAACACACACTGGCACAGTGTAACACACAGTAACACAGTGTAACACACTTTAACACACAGTTTAACGCAGTGCAACACACACTGACACCCTCTAAAACACAGTAACGCAGTGTAACAAACTGCAACACACACTGACACACTCTAAAACACAGTGACGCAGTGTAACAAACTGCAACACACACTTACAGTGTAACACACAGTAACACAGTGTAACGCAGTGCGACTCACACTGACACAGTGTAACACACAGTAATGCAGTGTAACGCAGATTAACGCATTGCAACACACTGACAGGGTGAAACACACAGTAACACAGTGTAACACACTGTAACACGCAGTGTAATGCAGTGCAACACACACACAATGTAAAACACAGTAACGCAGTGTAACGCAGTGCAACACACACTGACACAGTGTAACACACATTAACGCAGTGTAACACACTGTAACACTCAGTGTAACGTAGTGCAACACACACTGACAGTGTAACACACAGTAACACAGTGTAACGCAGTGTAACGCATTGCAACACACAGACACAGTGTAACACATTAACACCGTGTAACACACTGTAACACACACTGACACACTGTACACAGTAACGCAGTGTAACAAACTGCAACACACACTGACAGTGTAACACACAGTTAAGCAGTGTAACGCAGTGTAACAGTGCAACAAACACTGACACAGTGTAACACACAGTAACAGTGTAACGCAGTGTAAGGCATTGCAACACAGACTGACAGTGTAACACACATTAACACAGTGTAACACACTAACACACACACTGACACACTGTACACACAGTAACGCAGTGTAACAAACTGCAACACACACTTACAGTGTAACACACAGTTAAGCAGTGTAAAGCAGTGTAACAGCGCAACACACAATTACACACTAAAACACAGTAACGCAGTGTAACGCAGTGTAACACACTGCAACACACACTGACAGTGTAACACACAGTATCGCAGTGTAACGCAGTGCAACACACACACTTACACAATGTAAAACACAGTAACGCAGTGCAACACACACTGACACAGTGTAACACACATTAACGCAGTGTAACACACTGTAACACGCAGTGTAATGCAGTGCAACACACACACACAATGTAAAACACAGTAACGCAGTGTAACGCAGTGCAACACACACTGACACAGTGTAACACACATTAACGCAGTGTAACACACTGTAACACTCAGTGTAATGTAGTGCAACACACACTGACACAGTGTAACACACAGTAACACAGTGTAACGCAGTGTAACGCATTGCAACACACAGACACAGTGTAACACATTAACACAGTGTAACACACTGTAACACACACTGACACACTGTACACACAGTAACGCAGTGTAACAAACTGCAACACACACTGACAGTGTAACACACAGTATCGCAGTGTAACGCAGTGCAACACACACTGACACAGTGTAACACACATTAACGCAGTGTAACACACTGTAACACTCAGTGTAACGCAGTGCAACACACACTGACACACTAAAAAACAGTAACGCAGTGTAACGCAGTGTAACACACTGCAACACACACTGACAGTGTAACACACAGTATCGCAGTGTAACGCAGTGCAACACACACTTACACAGCAACGCAGTGTAACGCAGTGCAACACACACTGACACAGTGTAACACACAGGAACGCAGTGTAACACACTGTAACACGCAGTGTAACGCAGTGCAAGACACACTGACACTGTAAAACACAGTAACGCAGTGTAACACACTGCAACACACACTGACAGTGTAACACACAGTAATGCAGTGTAACACACTGTAACACACACTGACACACTATACACACAGTAACGCAGTGTAACAAACTGCAACACACACTTACAGTGTAACACAGTTAAGCAGTGTAATGCAGTTCAACACACACTTACACACTAAAACACAGTAACGCAGTGTAACACACTGAAACACACACTGACAGTGTAACACACAGTAACGCAGTGTAACGCAGTGCAACACACACTGACACAGTGTAACACACAGGAACGCAGTGTAACACACTGTAACACGCAGTGTAATGCAGTGCAACACACACTGACACAGTGTAACACACATTAAAGCAGTGTAACACACTGTAACACACACTGACACTGTACACACAGTAACGCAGTGTAACACACTTTAACACGCAGTGTAACGCAGTGCAACACACACTGACACTGTAAAACACAGTAACGCAGTGTAACACACTGCAACACACACTGACAGTGTAACACACAGTAATGCAGTGTAACACACTGTAACACACACTGACACACTGTACACACAGTAACGCAGTGTAACACCCAGTAACGCAGTGTAAAACACAGTAATGCAGTGTAACACAGTAATGCAGTGTAACACACAGTAACACAGTGTAACACACAGTAACGCAGTGTAACGTATTTCAACACACGCTGACACAGTGTAACACACAGTAACACAGTGTAACACACTGTAACACGCAGTGTAACGCAGTGCAACAAACACTGACACAATGTAAAACACAGTAACGCAGTGTAACTCAGTGCAACACACACTGACACACTGTAAAACACAGTAACGCAGTGTAACACACTGTAACACACACTGACACTGTACACACAGTAACGCAGTGTAACACACTGTAACACGCAGTGTAACGCAGTGCAACACACACTGACACACTGTAAAACACAGTAACGCAGTGTAGCAAACTGCTACACACACTTACAGTGTAACACAGTTAAGCAGTGTAATGCAGTGTAACAGTTCAACACACACTTACACACTAAAACACAGTAACGCAGTGTAACACACTGAAACACACACTGACAGTGTAACACACAGTAACGCAGTGTAACGCAGTGCAACACACACTGACACAGTGTAACACACAGGAACGCAGTGTAACACACTGTAACACGCAGTGTAACGCAGTGCAACACACACTGACACAGTGTAACACACAGGAACGCAGTATAACACACTGTAACACCCAGTGTAACGCAGTGCAACACACACTGACAGAGTGTAACACACATTAAAGCAGTGTAACACACTGTAACACACACTGACACTGTACACACAGTAACGCAGTGTAACACACTGTAACACGCAGTGTAACGCAGTGCAACACACACTGACACACTGTAAAACACAGTAACGCAGTGTAACAAACTGCAACACACACTTACAGTGTAACACAGTTAAGCAGTGTAATGCAGTGTAACAGTTCAACACAAACTTACACACTAAAACACAGTAACGAAGTGTAACACACTGAAACACACACTGACAGTGTAACACACAGTAACGCAGTGTAACGCAGTGCAACACACACTGACACAGTGTAACACACAGGAACGCAGTGTAACACACTGTAACACGCAGTGTAACGCAGTGCAACACACACTGACACAGTGTAACACACAGGAACGCAGTGTAACACACTGTAACACGCAGTGTAACGCAGTGCAACACACACTGACACAGTGTAACACACATTAAAGCAGTGTAACACACTGTAACACACACTGACACTGTACACACAGTAACGCAGTGTAACACACTGTAACACGCAGTGTAACGCAGTGCAACACACACTGACACTGTAAAACACAGTAACGCAGTGTAACACACTGCAACACACACTGACAGTGTAACACACAGTAATGCAGTGTAACACACTGTAACACACACTGACACACTGTACACACAGTAACGCAGTGTAACAAACTGCAACACACACTTACAGTGTAACACAGTTAAGCAGTGTAATGCAGTGTAACAGTTCAACACACACTTACACACTAAAACACAGTAATGCAGTGTAACACACTGAAACACACACTGACAGTGTAACACACAGGAACGCAGTGTAACGCAGTGCAACACACACTGACACAGTGTAACACACAGTAACGCAGTGTAACACACTGTAACACGCAGTGTAACGCAGTGCAACACACACTGACACTGTAAAACACAGTAACGCAGTGTAACACACTGCAACACACACTGACAGTGTAACACACAGTAATGCAGTGTAACACACTGTAACACACACTGACACACTGTACACACAGTAACGCAGTGTAACAAACTGCAACACACACTTACAGTGTAACACAGTTAAGCAGTGTAATGCAGTTCAACACACACTTACACACTAAAACACAGTAACGCAGTGTAACACACTGAAACACACACTGACAGTGTAACACACAATAACGCAGTGTAACGCAGTGCAACACACACTGACACAGTGTAACACACAGGAACGCAGTGTAACACACTGTAACACGCAGTGTAACGCAGTGCAACACACACTGACACAGTGTAACACACATTAAAGCAGTGTAACACACTGTAACACACACTGACACTGTACACACAGTAACGCAGTGTAACACACTTTAACACGCAGTGTAATGCAGTGCAACACACACTGACACTGTAAAACACAGTAACGCAGTGTAACACACTGCAACACACACTGACAGTGTAACACACAGTAATGCAGTGTAACACACTGTAACACACACTGACACACTGTACACACAGTAACGCAGTGTAACACACAGTAACGCAGTGTAAAACACAGTAATGCAGTGTAACACAGTAATGCAGTGTAACACACAGTAACACAGTGTAACACACAGTAACGCAGTGTAACGTATTTCAACACACGCTGACACAGTGTAACACACAGTAACACAGTGTAACACACTGTAACACGCAGTGTAACGCAGTGCAACAAACACTGACACAATGTAAACACAGTAACGCAGTGTAACGCAGTGTAACTCAGTGCAACACACACTGACACACTGTAAAACACAGTAACGCAGTGTAACAAACTGTAACACACACTTACAGTGTAACACAGTTAAGCAGTGTAATGCAGTGTAACGCAGTTCAACACACACTTACACACTAAAACACAGTAACGCAGTGTAACACACTGAAACACACACTGACAATGTAACACACAGTAACGCAGTGCAACACACACTGACACAGTGTAACACACAGGAACGCAGTGTAACACACTGTAACACGCAGTGTAACGCAGTGCAACACACACTGACACAGTGTAACACACAGGAACGCAGTGTAACACACTGTAACACGCAGTGTAACGCAGTGCAACACACACTGACACAGTGTAACACACATTAAAGCAGTGTAACACACTGTAACACACACTGACACTGTACACACAGTAACGCAGTGTAACACACTGTAACACGCAGTGTAACGCAGTGCAACACACACTGACACACTGTAAAACACAGTAACGCAGTGTAGCAAACTGCTACACACACTTACAGTGTAACACAGTTAAGCAGTGTAATGCAGTGTAACAGTTCAACACACACTTACACACTAAAACACAGTAACGCAGTGTAACACACTGAAACACACACTGACAGTGTAACACACAGTAACGCAGTGTAACGCAGTGCAACACACACTGACACAGTGTAACACACAGGAACGCAGTGTAACACACTGTAACACGCAGTGTAACGCAGTGCAACACACACTGACACAGTGTAACACACAGGAACGCAGTATAATACACTGTAACACCCAGTGTAACGCAGTGCAACACACACTGACAGAGTGTAACACACATTAAAGCAGTGTAACACACTGTAACACACACTGACACTGTACACACAGTAACGCAGTGTAACACACTGTAACACGCAGTGTAACGCAGTGCAACACACACTGACACACTGTAAAACACAGTAACGCAGTGTAACAAACTGCAACACACACTTACAGTGTAACACAGTTAAGCAGTGTAATGCAGTGTAACAGTTCAACACAAACTTACACACTAAAACACAGTAATGCAGTGTAACACACTGAAACACACACTGACAGTGTAACACACAGTAACGCAGTGTAACGCAGTGCAACACACACTGACACAGTGTAACACACAGGAACGCAGTGTAACACACTGTAACACGCAGTGTAACGCAGTGCAACACACACTGACACAGTGTAACACACAGGAACCCAGTGTAACACACTGTAACACGCAGTGTAACGCAGTGCAACACACACTGACACAGTGTAACACACATTAAAGCAGTGTAACACACTGTAACACACACTGACACTGTACACACAGTAACGCAGTGTAACACACTGTAACACGCAGTGTAACGCAGTGCAACACACACTGACACTGTAAAACACAGTAACGCAGTGTAACACACTGCAACACACACTGACAGTGTAACACACAGTAATGCAGTGTAACACACTGTAACACACACTGACACACTGTACACACAGTAACGCAGTGTAACAAACTGCAACACACACTTACAGTGTAACACAGTTAAGCAGTGTAATGCAGTGTAACAGTTCAACACACACTTACACACTAAAACACAGTAACACAGTGTAACACACTGAAACACACACTGACAGTGTAACACACAGTAACGCAGTGTAACGCAGTGCAACACACACTGACACAGTGTAACACACAGTAACGCAGTGTAACACACTGTAACACGCAGTGTAACGCAGTGCAACACACACTGACACAGTGTAACACACAGGAACGCAGTGTAACACACTGCAACACACACTGACAGTGTAACACACAGTAATGCAGTGTAACACACTGTAACACACACTGACACACTGTACACACAGTAACGCAGTGTAACAAACTGCAACACACACTTACAGTGTAACACAGTTAAGCAGTGTAATGCAGTGTAACAGTTCAACACACACTTACACACTAAAACACAGTAACGCAGTGTAACACACTGAAACACACACTGACAGTGTAACACACTGAAACACACACTGACAGTGTAACACACAGTAACGCAGTGTAACGCAGTGCAACACACACTGACACAGTGTAACACACAGGAACGCAGTGTAACACACTGTAAGACGCAGTGTAACGCAGTGCAACACACACTGACACAGTGTAACACACAGGAACGCAGTGTAACACACTGTAACACGCAGTGTAACGCAGTGCAACACACACTGACACAGTGTAACACACAGGAACGCAGTGTAACACACTGTAACACGCAGTGTAACGCAGTGCAACACACACTGACACAGTGTAACACACATTAAAGCAGTGTAACACACCAACACACACTGACAGAGTGTTAAACACAGTAACGCAGTGTAATACACTGTAACGCAGTGTAACACAGTGTAACACACTAACACACACTGACAGTGTAAAACACAGTAACACAGTGTAACACACAGTAACGCAGTGTAACACACAGTAACGCAGTGTAACACACAGTAACGCAGTGTAACGTAGTGCAACACACACTGGCACAGTGTAACACACAGTAATGCAGTGTAACACACAGTAACACACACTGACACACTGTACACACAGTAACAAAGTGTAACACACTGACAGTGTAAAACACAGTAACACAGTGTAACACACTGTAACACGCAGTGTAACACAGTGCAACACACACTGACACTGTAAAACACAGTAACGCTGTGTAACGCAGTGTAACACACTGCAACACACTGCAACACACACTAACAGTGTAACACACAGTAACGCAGTGTAACGCAGTGCAACACACACTGACACAGTGTAACACAGGAACGCAGTATAACAAACTGCAACACACACTTACAGTGTAACACACAGTTAAGCAGTGTAACGCAGTGTAACAGTGCAACACACACTTACACACTAAAACACAGTAACGCAGTGTATCGCAGTGTAACACACTGCAACACACTGCAACACACACTGACAGTGTAACACACAGTATTGCAGTGTAACGCAGTGCAACACACACTGACACAGTGTAACACACAGGAACGCAGTGTAACACACTGTAACACGCAGTGTAACGCAGTGCAACACACACTGACACAGTGTAACACACATTAAAGCAGTGTAACACATTGTAACACACACTGACACTGTACACACAGTAACGCAGTGTAACACACTGTAACACGCAGTGTAACGCAGTGCAACACACACTGACACACTGTAAAACACAGTAACGCAGTGTAACGCAGTGTAACGCTGTGTAACAGTGCAACACACACTGACAGTGTAACACACAGTAATGCAGTGTAACACACTGTAACACACACTGACACACTGTACACACAGTAACGCAGTGTAACACACAGTAACGCAGTGTAACACACAGTAACGCAGTGTAACACACAGTAACTCAGTGTAACGCAGTGTAACGTATTTTAACACACGCTGACACGGTGTAACACAGTAACAGTGTAACACACTGTAACACGCAGTGTAACACACTGTAACACGCAGTGTAACGCAGTGCAACACACACTGACACAGTGTAACATACATTAAAGCAGTGTAACACACTATAACACACACTGACACTGTACACACAGTAACGCAGTGTAACACACTGTAACACACAGTGTAACGCAGTG
The DNA here is from genome assembly GCF_046629955.1 of Centroberyx affinis. Classification (NCBI taxonomy): domain Eukaryota; kingdom Metazoa; phylum Chordata; class Actinopteri; order Beryciformes; family Berycidae; genus Centroberyx; species Centroberyx affinis. The sequence goes on from NW_027280740.1 coordinate 55,273, forward strand.
CAACACACACTGACACACTGTAAAACACAGTAACGCAGTGTAACGCAGTGTAACAGTGCAACACACACTGACAGTGTAACACACAGTAATGCAGTGTAACACACTGTAACACACACTGACACACTGTACACACAGTAACGCAGTGTAACACACAGTAACGCAGTGTAACACACAGTAACTCAGTGTAACTCAGTGTAACGCAGTGTAACGTATTTTAACACACGCTGACACGGTGTAACACAGTAACAGTGTAACACACTGTAACACGCAGTGTAACACACTGTAACACGCAGTGTAACGCAGTGCAACACACACTGACACAGTGTAACATACATTAAAGCAGTGTAACACACTATAACACACACTGACACTGTACACACAGTAACGCAGTGTAACACACTGTAACACGCAGTGTAACGCAGTGCAACACACACTGACACACTGTAAAACACAGTAACGCAGTGTAACGCAGTGTAACAGTGCAACACACACTGACAGTGTAACACACAGTAATGCAGTGTAACACACTGTAACACACACTGACACACTGTACACACAGTAACGCAGTGTAACACACAGTAACGCAGTGTAACACACAGTAACGCAGTGTAACATACAGTAACTCAGTGTAACGTATTTTAACACACGCTGACACGGTGTAACACAGTAACAGTGTAACACACTGTAACACGCAGTGTAACACACTGTAACACGCAGTGTAACGCAGTGCAACACACACTGACACAGTGTAACATACATTAAAGCAGTGTAACACACTATAACACACACTGACACTGTACACACAGTAACGCAGTGTAACACACTGTAACACGCAGTGTAACGCAGTACAACACACACTGACACACTGTAAAACACAGTAACGCAGTGTAACGCAGTGTAACAGTGCAACACACACTGACAGTGTAACACACAGTAATGCAGTGTAACACACTGTAACACACACTGACACACTGTACACACAGTAACGCAGTGTAACACACTGCAACACACACTGACACAGTGTAACATACATTAAAGCAGTGTAACACACTATAACACACACTGACACTGTACACACAGTAACGCAGTGTAACACACTGTAACACGCAGTGTAACGCAGTGCAACACACACTGACACACTGTAAAACACAGTAACGCAGTGTAACGCAGTGTAACAGTGCAACACACACTGACAGTGTAACACACAGTAATGCAGTGTAACACACTGTAACACACACTGACACACTGTACACACAGTAACGCAGTGTAACACACAGTAACGCAGTGTAACACACAGTAACGCAGTGTAACATACAGTAACTCAGTGTAACGTATTTTAACACACGCTGACACGGTGTAACACAGTAACAGTGTAACACACTGTAACACGCAGTGTAACACACTGTAACACGCAGTGTAACGCAGTGCAACACACACTGACACAGTGTAACATACATTAAAGCAGTGTAACACACTATAACACACACTGACACTGTACACACAGTAACGCAGTGTAACACACTGTAACACGCAGTGTAACGCAGTGCAACACACACTGACACACTGTAAAACACAGTAACGCAGTGTAACGCAGTGTAACAGTGCAACACACACTGACAGTGTAACACACAGTAATGCAGTGTAACACACTGTAACACACACTGACACACTGTACACACAGTAACGCAGTGTAACACACAGTAACGCAGTGTAACACACAGTAACTCAGTGTAACTCAGTGTAACGCAGTGTAACGTATTTTAACACACGCTGACACGGTGTAACACAGTAACAGTGTAACACACTGTAACACGCAGTGTAACACACTGTAACACGCAGTGTAACGCAGTGCAACACACACTGACACAGTGTAACATACATTAAAGCAGTGTAACACACTATAACACACACTGACACTGTACACACAGTAACGCAGTGTAACACACTGTAACACGCAGTGTAACGCAGTGCAACACACACTGACACACTGTAAAACACAGTAACGCAGTGTAACGCAGTGTAACAGTGCAACACACACTGACAGTGTAACACACAGTAATGCAGTGTAACACACTGTAACACACACTGACACACTGTACACACAGTAACGCAGTGTAACACACAGTAACGCAGTGTAACACACAGTAACGCAGTGTAACATACAGTAACTCAGTGTAACGTATTTTAACACACGCTGACACGGTGTAACACAGTAACAGTGTAACACACTGTAACACGCAGTGTAACACACTGTAACACGCAGTGTAACGCAGTGCAACACACACTGACACAGTGTAACATACATTAAAGCAGTGTAACACACTATAACACACACTGACACTGTACACACAGTAACGCAGTGTAACACACTGTAACACGCAGTGTAACGCAGTACAACACACACTGACACACTGTAAAACACAGTAACGCAGTGTAACGCAGTGTAACAGTGCAACACACACTGACAGTGTAACACACAGTAATGCAGTGTAACACACTGTAACACACACTGACACACTGTACACACAGTAACGCAGTGTAACACACTGCAACACACACTGACACAGTGTAACATACATTAAAGCAGTGTAACACACTATAACACACACTGACACTGTACACACAGTAACGCAGTGTAACACACTGTAACACGCAGTGTAACGCAGTGCAACACACACTGACACACTGTAAAACACAGTAACGCAGTGTAACGCAGTGTAACAGTGCAACACACACTGACAGTGTAACACACAGTAATGCAGTGTAACACACTGTAACACACACTGACACACTGTACACACAGTAACGCAGTGTAACACACAGTAACGCAGTGTAACACACAGTAACGCAGTGTAACATACAGTAACTCAGTGTAACGTATTTTAACACACGCTGACACGGTGTAACACAGTAACAGTGTAACACACTGTAACACGCAGTGTAACACACTGTAACACGCAGTGTAACGCAGTGCAACACACACTGACACAGTGTAACATACATTAAAGCAGTGTAACACACTATAACACACACTGACACTGTACACACAGTAACGCAGAGTAACACACTGTAACACGCAGTGTAACGCAGTACAACACACACTGACACACTGTAAAACACAGTAACGCAGTGTAACGCAGTGTAACAGTGCAACACACACTGACAGTGTAACACACAGTAATGCAGTGTAACACACTGTAACACACACTGACACACTGTACACACAGTAACGCAGTGTAACACACTGTAACACGCAGTGTAACGCAGTGCAACACACACTGACACACTGTAAAACACAGTAACGCAGTGTAACGCAGTGTAACAGTGCAACACACACTGACAGTGTAACACACAGTAATGCAGTGTAACACACTGTAACACACACTGACACACTGTACACACAGTAACGCAGTGTAACACACAGTAACGCAGTGTAACACACAGTAACGCAGTGTAACATACAGTAACTCAGTGTAACGTATTTTAACACACGCTGACACGGTGTAACACAGTAACAGTGTTACACACTGTAACACGCAGTGTAACACACTGTAACACGCAGTGTAACGCAGTGCAACACACACTGACACAGTGTAACATACATTAAAGCAGTGTAACACACTATAACACACACTGACACTGTACACACAGTAACGCAGTGTAACACACTGTAACACACAGTGTAACGCAGTGCAACACACACTGACACACTGTAAAACACAGTAACGCAGTGTAACGCAGTGTAACAGTGCAACACACACTGACAGTGTAACACACAGTAATGCAGTGTAACACACTGTAACACACACTGACACACTGTACACACAGTAACGCAGTGTAACACACAGTAACGCAGTGTAACACACAGTAACTCAGTGTAACTCAGTGTAACGCAGTGTAACGTATTTTAACACACGCTGACACGGTGTAACACAGTAACAGTGTAACACACTGTAACACGCAGTGTAACACACTGTAACACGCAGTGTAACGCAGTGCAACACACACTGACACAGTGTAACATACATTAAAGCAGTGTAACACACTATAACACACACTGACACTGTACACACAGTAACGCAGTGTAACACACTGTAACACGCAGTGTAACGCAGTGCAACACACACTGACACACTGTAAAACACAGTAACGCAGTGTAACGCAGTGTAACAGTGCAACACACACTGACAGTGTAACACACAGTAATGCAGTGTAACACACTGTAACACACACTGACACACTGTACACACAGTAACGCAGTGTAACACACAGTAACGCAGTGTAACACACAGTAACGCAGTGTAACATACAGTAACTCAGTGTAACGTATTTTAACACACGCTGACACGGTGTAACACAGTAACAGTGTAACACACTGTAACACGCAGTGTAACACACTGTAACACGCAGTGTAACGCAGTGCAACACACACTGACACAGTGTAACATACATTAAAGCAGTGTAACACACTATAACACACACTGACACTGTACACACAGTAACGCAGTGTAACACACTGTAACACGCAGTGTAACGCAGTACAACACACACTGACACACTGTAAAACACAGTAACGCAGTGTAACGCAGTGTAACAGTGCAACACACACTGACAGTGTAACACACAGTAATGCAGTGTAACACACTGTAACACACACTGACACACTGTACACACAGTAACGCAGTGTAACACACTGCAACACACACTGACACAGTGTAACATACATTAAAGCAGTGTAACACACTATAACACACACTGACACTGTACACACAGTAACGCAGTGTAACACACTGTAACACGCAGTGTAACGCAGTGCAACACACACTGACACACTGTAAAACACAGTAACGCAGTGTAACGCAGTGTAACAGTGCAACACACACTGACAGTGTAACACACAGTAATGCAGTGTAACACACTGTAACACACACTGACACACTGTACACACAGTAACGCAGTGTAACACACAGTAACGCAGTGTAACACACAGTAACGCAGTGTAACATACAGTAACTCAGTGTAACGTATTTTAACACACGCTGACACGGTGTAACACAGTAACAGTGTAACACACTGTAACACGCAGTGTAACACACTGTAACACGCAGTGTAACGCAGTGCAACACACACTGACACAGTGTAACATACATTAAAGCAGTGTAACACACTATAACACACACTGACACTGTACACACAGTAACGCAGTGTAACACACTGTAACACGCAGTGTAACGCAGTACAACACACACTGACACACTGTAAAACACAGTAACGCAGTGTAACGCAGTGTAACAGTGCAACACACACTGACAGTGTAACACACAGTAATGCAGTGTAACACACTGTAACACACACTGACACACTGTACACACAGTAACGCAGTGTAACACACTGCAACACACACTGACACAGTGTAACATACATTAAAGCAGTGTAACACACTATAACACACACTGACACTGTACACACAGTAACGCAGTGTAACACACTGTAACACGCAGTGTAACGCAGTGCAACACACACTGACACACTGTAAAACACAGTAACGCAGTGTAACGCAGTGTAACGCAGTGTAACAGTGTCACACACACTGACAGTGTAACACACAGTAATGCAGTGTAACACACTGTAACACACACTGACACACTGTACACACAGTAACGCAGTGTAACACACAGTAACGCAGTGTAACACACAGTAACGCAGTGTAACATACAGTAACTCAGTGTAACGCAGTGTAACGTATTTTAACACACGCTGACACAGTGTGTAACACAGTAACAGTGTAACACACTGTAACACGCAGTGTAACACACTGTAACACGCAGTGTAACGCAGTGCAACACACACTGACACAGTGTAACATACATTAAAGCAGTGTAACACACTATAACACACACTGACACTGTACACACAGTAACGCAGTGTAACACACTGTAACACGCAATGTAACGCAGTGCAACACACACTGACACACCGTAAAACACAGTAACGCAGTGTAACACAGTGCATCACACACTGACAGTGTAACACACAGTAATGCAGTGTAACACACTGTAATACACACTGACACACTGTACACACAGTAAAGCAGTGTAACACACAGTAACGCAGTGTAAAACACAGTAATGCAGTGTAACACAGTGTAACACACAGTAACGCAGTGTAACATACAGTAACACAGTGTAACGTATTTCAACACATTCTGACACAGTGTAGCACACAGTAACACAGTGTAACACACTGTAACACGCAGTGTAACGCAGTGCAACACACACTGACACACTGTAAAACACAGTAACGCAGTGTAACACACAGTAATTGATTTGCGCAGGCGTCGACCAGGACGGCCGCTTGTTGCAGTTGCTCTCGCTCTTTTTCGCACTTTTTCCTTTTTATCTCGTTCTATCTTGTTCTTTTAGCTTAACATAGTAACTAGTTAGGTTTCTAAGTTGTGCCCCTCTGTAACCATGCAGTTTAGAGGAGTTTTGATCACTTTTCTGGTGCTTGGATTACTTTTTTCTGAGCGTCATGCCGCCATTGCACAACTACTCAGCGGCTCTACTGGGACTGTCTACAGCCGGGATCAGCTGATGGCGCTCCGACCGGCCGGCATGGCTGGTGTAACCCACCAAATCCCCGAGGAGCTTAGAAGAAAGTTTCGGGGACGACGGGGTAAAGGAAGGAGGTCAAGACAGCGGAAGGCAGAGGCACGGAGGGAGAGAAGGAGATACAAGCCGTATCTCCCCTCTCTCGTCATGGGAAACGTAAGATCACTGGCGAATAAGATGGATGAGCTAACAGCGCTAGCCAGGAGTCAGAGGGAGTTCCGGGAGTGTAGTATTATGTGCTTCACTGAGACATGGCTGCACCAGGATATCCCCGACCACAACGTCTCCATCAACGGCTTTCAGACTGTTCGGGCCGACAGGGATTGCACCGAGAGCGGTAAGCGTAAAGGCGGAGGGCTTGCTGTTCTAGTTAACAACAGATGGTGCAATCCTGGTCACATTACGATCAAGGAACGTATTTGTTGCCCGGACATTGAACTGTTAGCCGTGGGACTCCGGCCGTATTATTTGCCCAGGGAAATGTCACATGTCATCATGGTGGCTGTTTACATCCCCCCCTCTGCCAACCCGACGTCGGCGTGTAACATCATTCACACCGCCATAGCTCAACTCCAGACTCAGCACCCGAGTGCTCTCATAGCAATCTCGGGTGACTTCAACCATGTAACCATGGCAACAACCCTGCCCAACTTCACCCAGTATGTGAGCTGTCCAACCAGAGAGGAGAGGACGCTGGACTTGTTGTATGCTAACGTGAAGGATGCATACAGCTCTTCTCCCCTCCCCCCCCTGGGTAGGTCAGACCACAACCTTGTGCACCTCAACCCCTGCTATGTGCCTCTGGTGAAAAGACAGCCTGCGACCACAAGGGCAGTGAGGGGATGGTCGGAGGAGGCCTATGAGACACTTCAGGGCTGTTTTGAGGTGACAGACTGGCAGGCACTCTGTGAGACGCATGGAGAGGACATTGATGGGCTCACAGAGTGCATCACAGACTACATTAACTTCTGTGTGGATTGCACTGTCCCAGCACAGACTGTCCATTGTTATCCAAATAACAAGCCATGGGTAACAAAGGAAATCAAAGCCATCCTCAACACAAAGAAAAGGGCTTTCAGAGCTGGCAATAGGGAAGAGGTGAGAACAATCCAAAGTCACCTGAAAGGGAAGATCCGGGAGGCTAAAGAGAAGTACAGGAGGAAGCTGGAGCAGAAACTCCAGCAGAACAACATGAGAGAGGTCTGGAGCGGCATGAAGACCATCACTGGTTTCAGGCCGACTGGCGGCAGAGGGGCTGAGGGCGGCTCGGACAGAGCCAACGAACTTAATCTGTTCTTCAACAGATTTGACACAGTGACCCCTGCCCAGCCCCCCCTTGACTCATCTGTCGTCTGCCTCCAACCAACATCTACTCAATCGCCCCCCCTCCCCCCTCCTACAGCCCCCCATCCTCCACTGAGGGTCTCACTCCCCCCCCCCTCTGGCTCCCAGACTGACTGCCCTCTCCAACCTGACAACTCCACCCCTCCTCCTCCCCTACCTGTAACCTCTACAGTGTGCTTCACAGCTGACCATGTAAGAAGACAGCTGATGAGACTCCACTCAAGCAAGGCTGCAGGCCCTGATGGTGTCAGCCCCAGGGTACTCAAAGCCTGTGCCCCCCAGCTATGTGGAGTACTTCACCATGTCTTCAACATGAGCCTGAGTCTTCAAAGGGTCCCCGTGCTGTGGAAGACGTCCTGTCTCGTTCCTGTGCCGAAGACGCCGCGTCACGCTGGCTCCAAGGACTACAGACCGGTGGCATTGACCTCCCACATCATCAAGACCCTGGAGAGACTTGTCCTGGAACAGCTCCGACCCATGGTCAAGCCACTCTTGGACCCCCTCCAGTTCGCCTACCAGCCCCGACTTGGAGTTGAGGACGCCGTCATCTACCTGCTAAACCGCGTCTACGCCCACCTGGACAAACCGGCGAGCACTGTGAGGGTCATGTTTTTTGACTTCTCCAGTGCTTTCAACACCATCCGGCCGGCTCTACTGGGTGAGAAGCTGACAGCGATGCAGGTGGACGCCCCCCTCGTGTCCTGGATTGTCAACTACCTGACTGGCAGATTGCAGTATGTGCGCTTGCAACACTGTGTGTCAGACAGAGTGGTCAGCAACACTGGGGCCTCGCAGGGGACAGTCCTGTCTCCCTTCCTCTTCACCCTCTACACCACAGACTTCAACTACAACACAGAGTCCTGCCATCTTCAGAAGTTCTCTGATGACTCTGCTATAGTTGGATGTATCAGTAAGGGTGAGGAGGCTGAGTATAGGGCTGTGGTGGGAAACTTTGTCACATGGTGTGAGCAGAACCATCTGCAGCTCAACGTGGCAAAGACTAAGGAGCTGGTTGTGGATCTGAGGAGGGCCAAGACACCGGTGACCCCCTGTTTCCATCGAGGGGGTCAGTGTGGACATTGTGGAGGACTACAAGTACCTGGGAGTGTACATTGACAATAAACTGAACTGGGCTAAGAACACGGAAGCTCTCTACAAGAAGGGCCAGAGCCGTCTCTACTTTCTGAGGAGGCTGAGGTCCTTCAACATCTGCCGGACAATGCTGAGGATGTTTTATGAGTCTGTGGTGGCCAGTGCTCTCCTGTTTGCTGTGGTGTGCTGGGGCAGCAGGTTGAGGGCAGCAGACGCCAACAGACTCAACAAACTGATCCGCAAGGCCAGTGACGTTGTGGGGGTGGAGCTGGACTCTCTGGTGGCAGTGTCACAGAGGAGGATGCTGTCCAAGTTACATGGCATCTTGGACAATGTCTCCCACCCGCTCCATGACTTGCTGGTCAAACACAGGAGCACATTCAGTGCAAGACTCATTCCACCGAGATGCACCACAGAGCGCCACAGGAACTCATTCCTGCCTGTGGCCATCAAACTTTTCAACTCCTCCCTCAGAGTGTCAGACACTCTGAGTCAGTAGACTAGCTCTTGAACCTATTTCACCCTGTCAGCAGTTATAACCCATAACTTATAACTTATATCTGTGCAATACCAATTTTTTTGTGCGATAATTCAACTGCAATAATTCATCTGTGCAATACTTATTACTTATTAATTATTTAATTATTTACACTGGTGTATGTATATATTGGGAGTATGATGCATATTGTACAGAATTCTTATTTCTCTTATTTCTATATTATTATTTTTATTTTTATTCTCATTGTTATATATTGTAGTATAATGCAATTTTACATATTTCTTACTCTTGTATTTCTATTTTTCTTATAATTTCTTATAATTTCTCTACGCTTGTATATATTCACTTCTACAATGTGAGCAGCTGCAATGTAACCCAATTTCCCCTCGGGGATCAATAAAGTATTTCTGATTCTGATTCTGATTCTGATTCTAACGCAGTGTAACGCAGTGCAACACACACTGACAGTGTAACACACAGTAACGCAGTGTAACACACTGTAACACACACTGACACACACTGACACACTGTACACACAGTAACGCAGTGTAACGCAGTGCAACACACACTGACAGTGTAACACACAGTAACGCAGTGTAACACACTGTAACACACACTGACACACACTGACACACTGTACACACAGTAACGCAGTGTAACACACTAACACACACTGACAGTGTAAAACACAGTAACGCAGTGTAACACACAGTAACGCAGTGTAACGCAGTGCAACACACACTGACAGTGTAACACACAGTAATGCAGTGTAACACACTGTAACACACACTGACACTGTACACACGATAACGCAGTGTAACACACTAACACACACTGTCACAGTGTAACGCAGTGTAATGCATTGCAACACACACTGACACACTGTACACACAGTAACGCAGTGTAACACACTAACACACACTGACACAGTGTAAAACACAGTAACGCACTGTAACACACAGTAACGCAGTGTAACAGTATCGCAGTGTAACGCAGTGCAACACACACTGACACACTGTAAAACACAGTAACGCAGTGTAACGTAGTGTAACGCATTGCAACACACACTCACTCGGTGTAACACACAGTAACGCAGTGTAACACACTGTAACACGCAGTGTAACGCAGTGCAACACACACTGACACATTGTAAAACACATTAACGCAGTGTAACGCAGTGCAACACACACTGACAGTGTAACACACAGTAACGCAGTGTAACACACTGTAACACACACTGACACTGTACACACAATAACAGTGTAACACACTAACACACACTGACACAGTGTAACACACGGTAACGCAGTGTAACAGTGCAACACACTGAAACAGTGTAACACACAGTAATGCAGTTTAACACACTATAACACACACTGACACACTGTACACACAGTAACGCAGTGTAACACAATAACACACACTGACACAGTGTAAAACACAGTAACGCAGTGTAATACACAGTAACGCAGTGTAACACACTAACACACAATGATAGTTTAAAACACAGTAACGCAGTGTAACGCAGTGTAACGCAGTGCAACACAGTGTAACGCAGTGCAACACAAACTGCCCGGAAGGAAGAGGTTTTTCTCGCCAGGTTTCAAAATACAAGTGGGGTTTGAAAAGGGGATAACAAAAACCTCCGGGCTACCTCCATCCGCAAGCCGCCTCCCCGAGAAGGGGGGTGCGACGGAACGGGTAGGAAGACATTAAGCCCCCCGCCTCCCTCCGAAGGAGAGAGAGCGAGTTAGATAGGCACTCGGAGGCGCGCGACGGGGGACCAGGAGCGAAGCCCCCGCACCGCGCTGAGGTTTTTATGGTTCCGAATGGCGGACCGGGCCCGGTGGCACCGGACAGTCCTCCCCGAGGGCGCCCCGAGTCAAGCCCGCCGCTCCGTCAGCCCTCGGAGCAAACGAACAGGCCAGGGGGCGTAGGTGCCCGGGGGGGGGACCGCAGCGTCCGGTCGGGACTAGGTCCAGACAGAGAGGGTGGTGTTTGGTTCAACGCGCGCCGCCGCCACGCAGCCTCGCAGCCTCGCAGCCTCGCAGCCTCGCAGCCTCGCAGCCTCGCAGCCTCGCAGTGAGGACGACGGGACTTAGTCTCAGGCAGTTGAACACCCAAACACCAGAGAGGGGGAGAAGCGCTGGCAGTGCCTGCGCTTCTCCCCCTCTCTGGTCTGGGGGACTTTGGCTCTGGAGCGAAATTTCTATGTGCCACTGGTTCTCCGGGACTGACTTTGCTGTTTTGGTCTGGGGAAACTCAAACACCACAGAGGCTGAGAAGCCAGGGCCGAAGCCCCTGCTCTCCTGGGTCACCCCGGACCTTTCGGCGCGTTTACCCCGGCCAACACGCCACCACTGGCCGCCTTGACGCACCCTGTCCCAGCCATGGTCCCCACGGGGTCTCTTGGGAACCACTCGGCCTCCTGGAACGGGACCTACCCGCCGATGGAACCGGGGGGACCCGCTGGAAACTTCGGCCGTAGTAAGTCGTCCGAAAAAGAAGGAGAAAAGGAAGAAAAACCTCCATTTACAAAAACACCGGAAGATCGCCAAAAATGAGGCCGTCAGGGAAGCCCTCCGGCCCCCTGGAACGGGCCCTTCACGCTGATGGAACCGGGGGGACTCGCTGGAAACTTCGGCTGTGGTAAGTTGGCCGAAAAATTAACTACAAAAAACCTCCATCAGAAAACACCGGGAAATCGCCGAAAACGAGGCCGACGGGGGAGCACTACGGCCCGCTGGAAGGGGCCCTGCACGCCGATGGAACCGAGGGGACCGACTGGAAACTTCGGCTGTGGCAAGTCGGCTGATAAATGAAAAATGAAAACTAAAAAAAAGCTCCATAAGAAAACACCGGGAAATCGCCGAAAATGAGGCAGACAGGGAAGCCCGCCGGCCGGATACCATCTGCTCTACCCCGGCCTCCACTCCCTGGGAGGCCCGGGCTTTGGACAAACGTGTTCCCCGGAAACGGCAGCTCTTTTCCGGCTATCTTATGTCTGAGCATGTCTGGAGGTACATGTTTTCAAAAACCGTGTTTCTGATTAGGGTTAGACCTGTCTGCAAAACCACCCATCACTGTGCAAACAACAGAGAGGCTGAGAAGCGCGGGCACTGCCTGCACTATTCCCCCTCTCTGGTCCTGGGGACTTAGGCTCTGGCAGTTGAACACCCAAACCCAAACACACAGAGGGGGAGAAGCGGGGGCACTGCCTGCGCTATTCCCCCTCTCTGGTCCTGGGGACTTAGGCTCTGGCAGTCGAACACCCAAACCCAAACACCAGAGAGGGGGAGAAGCGGGGGCACTGGCTGCGCTATTCCCCCTCTCTGGTCCTGGGGACTTAGGCTCTGGCAGTCGAACACCCAAACCCAAACACCAGAGAGGGGGAGAAGCGGGGGCACTGCCTGCGCTTCTCCCCCTCTCTGGTCTTGGGGACTTAGGCTCTGGCAGTCGAACACCCAAGACCCGGGAGAGGCCCCTAGGCTTAGCCAGCTATCCTCCAGGCTCCGGGCTGCCTTTCCCAGGCCCCTGGGACCCGGGTGAAGGCCGCAGGCTCCGGGTTCACTTCCACCCCCGTTTCCAGCCCCTGCTTCGGCTTCCACCGCCGGGGAGAAGCCCCTAAGCTCAGCCAGCTATCTTACAGGCTCCGGGCTGCCTTTCCCAGGCCCCTGGCCCCCAGGTAAAGGCTGCAGGCTCTAGCTCACTTCCACCCCCATTCCCAGGCCCCTGGCCCCTGGGTTAAGGCTGCATGCTCCAGCTCACTTCCACCCCCATTGACAGTCCCCGCTTCGGCCCCCAAGACCTAGGAGAGGCCCCTAAGCTTAGCAAACTAACCTCCAGGCTCTGGGCTGCCTTTCCCAGGCCCCTGGCCCCCGGGTGAAGGCTGCAGGCTCCAGCTCACTTCCACTCCTCATTCCCAGGCCCCTGGCTCCCGGATAAAGGCTGCGGGCTCCAGCTCACTTCCACACCTCATTCCCAGGCCCCTGGCCCCCGGATAAAGGCTGCGGGCTCCAGCTCACTTCCACACCTCATTCCCAGGCCCCTGGCCCCCGGATAAAGGCTGCGGGCTCCAGCTCACTTCCACCCCCCATTCCCAGGCCCCTGGCCCCCGGATAAAGGCTGCGGGCTCCAGCTCACTTCCACCCCCCATTCCCAGGCCCCTGGCCCCCGGGTAAAGGCTGCAGGCTCTAGCTCACTTCCACCCCGATTCCCAGGCCCCTGGCCCCCGGTTAAGGCTGCAGGCTCCAGCTCACTTCCACCCCCATTGACAGCCCCCGCTTCGGCCCCAAAGACCTAGGAGGGGCCCCTAAGCTCAGCCAGCTATCCTACAGGCTCCGGGCTGCCTTTCCCAGGCCCCTGGCCCCCAGGTAAAGGCTGCAGGCTCTAGCTCACTTCCACCCCCATTCCCAGGCCCCTGGCCCCTGGGTTAAGGCTGCATGCTCCAGCTCACTTCCACCCCCATTGACAGTCCCCGCTTCGGCCCCCAAGACCTAGGAGAGGCCCCTAAGCTTAGCAAACTAACCTCCAGGCTCTGGGCTGCCTTTCCCAGGCCCCTGGCCCCCGGGTGAAGGCTGCAGGCTCCAGCTCACTTCCACCCCTCATTCCCAGGCCCCTGGCTCCCGGATAAAGGCTGCGGGCTCCAGCTCACTTCCACACCTCATTCCCAGGCCCCTGGCCCCCGGATAAAGGCTGCGGGCTCCAGCTCACTTCCACACCTCATTCCCAGGCCCCTGGCCCCCGGATAAAGGCTGCGGGCTCCAGCTCACTTCCACCCCCCATTCCCAGGCCCCTGGCCCCCGGATAAAGGCTGCGGGCTCCAGCTCACTTCCACCCCCCATTCCCAGGCCCCTGGCCCCCGGGTAAAGGCTGCAGGCTCTAGCTCACTTCCACCCTGATTCCCAGGCCCCTGGCCCCCGGTTAAGGCTGCAGGCTCCAGCTCACTTCCACCCCCATTGACAGCCCCCGCTTCGGCCCCAAAGACCTAGGAGGGGCCCCTAAGCTTAGCCAACTAACCTCCAGGCTCCAGGCTGCCTTTCCCAGGCCCCTGGCCCCCGGGTAAAGGCTGCAGGCTCCTGCTCACTTCCACCCCCATTGACAGCCCCTGCTTCGGCTTCCATGACCCGGGAGAGGCCCCTGGCTCCAGCCCGCCCTCCAGCTCACTTCCACCCTCATTGACAGCCCCTGCTTCGGCTTCACGCGCCTGCCCGCAGCCCGACAAAAGCTTGGATCGAGGGCTGACTTTCAATAGATCGCAGCGAGTGAGCTGCTCTGCTATGTAGTGGTGATAGGTATTAATGGTGTCTGGTATCAATATAATTTAGAGTTAGCTTCAATGAGAATTAAGAACGGGGCACCAGATAACAGACAGCATCAACAGGTCTCATCTGAAGGAGTGAACTCTCGGCATGTTTTAATTTAAACCCACACAATGAACACAGGAGGTGACTTTTTGCAAGATAATATGTTTATTACTAAACTAAAGCACACTCAATAATCAGGTAAATACAAGTGAATATAGTACAGTATATACAAGCGGTATACCTATGAATTGTGATGAATCAATGGCAATAGGAATAAATGCGAATGTGAACATACAATACTGATAATTAAACCAATATTTTAGCAGGCACAATCATGGAAGATGAGCAGTGGAAGACATGAGTCGGCAAGATAGGAATAAAGGGGCGACAGTATAACTATCTGGAAAACTGACTCAAATGAATCTTTGAATAACTGAATGGTCACTATAACTATAGGAGCCGTAATAAAGTGTGTGATATGTGTGTGAAGTGTGAATGTAATGGAATAGCTATGTGTGATGTATGATATGATGCCCAGCGGACAATGATCAGTACATACGACACCAGCGAAGGTCAGGAGGGAGATGAAGCACGCTGAGGCCGAGAGGCTGTGAGGAGTCTCGGCTCGACGAGGTGCTGGAGGATGAAGATCCAATGGTCTGTTCAGTTGATCTCAGCAGGCCGCAACAGAGTGAAGCACGCAGGCTGCAGCACGCAGGCTGCTGGACAGGGCTGTGGGTCTCTCAAGGCTAACGCCGACCCACTCTGGAGGTCTCAATGATTCTTCAGAGTTCAAACTCAGCAGGATAGCTGATAGTGAGGTTGTAGCAGGCAGGACACACAGACACACGTGCTGGTGTGTGTGTGCATTTGTCAGGCAGATAGGCAAGGCAGCAAGGCACTCTTCACTGTTTCGGATGAAACAGGCTTTCTACTTGGCTTGATGATGATGATGCAGTTGAGTCCATCTTTGAAGACAAACTTTGGAACAAAGTTGTTGTCAGACTCCGTTAGCACACGTGTCGCGACCACGAAATCCGCATTGGAAATGTGTGTGTTTGGTTTTGTTGTGATCAGTTGAGGGGTGTGTGTGCGTGGGCTGGCATGTCTAGTTTTACGGCTCATTACATATGCATGAAACCCTCAAGAAAAGGCTATTCTGTTTGGTCTGCAGCCCGGTCTGCAGATCACCATAACCGCCTGGAAAGAACACATCATCAACAGACTGACATGAAAACGGAAAGAAAAAGGAGAAGAAGGAGAAGGAGAAGGAGAAGGAGAAGGAGAAGAAGACAGTTGCGGCCGGGACGACCGGCCATTTCATCTACCTCGCGGACAATAAGGGTCAGAAGAAGACGAAAAAGTTGGGAAAATACACCCAGTGAACTTCAGTAACATTTATTTATTAATGTTAGACTAGTACAAAGTAGAAGAAAACACACAATAATAAAAATTTAAAAAAATAAGAAACTCGGTGTCTCGTACAGTAGCTGTGATATGTGTCGGTGTGTTTTTTTTCCCAGCGTCATCATTCTTCTGTGCTACTGGGCTGCGGGCCAGAAATAACTGTAAACGTTGTGTTCCACATCGGGGCAGCATCGGAAAGTGCTGTCCGTTTTGCTGTGCTTTTCTTTCATGCACGTCCTGATGCTCTTGTGTAACGTGGAATACGTTTTTTGAACTTCTTTCTTACGGTTGAAAAAACTATGTATCAATGGTTTCGCTTCCAAATGGTGGTCGTGCTTGTACTCGGCGGTCACGTAGTCTTGGCAGAAAAAGACCAGCATCAGCAGTTTGTCCAAAAAAGCGGCTGGGTCTTTGGCAGCTGACATCTGCTTGATGTGCTGCTTCAGGACCGGGTCAGTGCCATGGAACGCCAGCACTATGAGTATCTCCATCATCTGTAGCGTTTTCCTCAGCACGTCGCCCCCGCCGTCTCGCCGTTTGTTGTCAGACGATGGCATGAGGCAGTGCTCAGTCAGTTTGACACGCCACGTGCCGTCGTGGCCTATGCTTATGTGCTGCTGGGCAGCATAGTGACTCAGAAACTCTTCGGACGTGATGAAACCAATGTAACTCGCCACGAACAGGACGCACCGTTTCAGCAGCAGCTTGATGGTCTCGACCCTGTCGTCGGCACTGGTTCTGTTGTCCGAGTGAAACTCCCGGCACTGCCCGGCCTTGCCGGTGGCCTTCTCCCGACGCAGGTATCATCGTCAGTCTCACCATACCTGTTCTCACTGCCCTTCCATACTTCTTCCCCGCAGATATTCGGCCTGGATGAGATGGAGATCGGCGAACTGGAGTGCGGGCTCGAAGAAGCTTTTGTGGCGTTCATCGTCCTGCACGCGGTGGCGATAAGGAACGCTTTCACCGGAGTGGATTTGCCCTCGACGTCTATTTATATAGTTTTGGAACAAAACACCTACGTGGACGAGGTAGCCCGCCTTCTCGCCTCCGTATTGTGGAAACTGACCGGCCTGCGGTTTCACGCCTTGGGCTACCATAAGAAAGACTTCAGGCTAAACAGGATCTTCCCTGGGAAACACGTGGGTTCCAACAAGTTCGAGATGGTGACCCACCTGCAGTCGCAGATGCTGACTTTCAACGTCGCCTACATGGAGAGTGTCTTTTCCTTTGGCGACACGCTGCTCGGCGAAGCCAAGGCCAAGAAGGCCAGTCTGGAGAGGCACGTCCCGCTGGCCAAACATGCCAGGTTGCAGACCGACCCGGCCCTGGCGGCGGTGCGAGTCCGAGGAGACGTGTTCCGTCTGCACCGAGTAGCCTGGGAACCCGCCCACAAGGCCGGCGCCCAGCCTTTTCTCGGCGCGGGTCAGGCGCCCCGATTCTTCCACGTACACCACCCGTTTGAGGCAGTCCTCCACCATGTCCACACAAACCTGAGCGAGGAATTCTCTGGTCTGCCTGTCGGCTTCCCGGAACTTGGCCGCAATGTAGTCAGCGCCCCCCTCCAGACCGGCGGCCGGGTCGTGGCGGACGCCGTCCTCTGTAACGAACATGGTGCTGTCCGTGTCCCCGTACATCTGAACGCACCGGCCCCCGCTCCTGATGTTCATGATCTTGTTCACGAAACTGATCAGACGCCTGCCGTGGCCGGAGATCAGTGGGCCGCACGGCCACTGCGCCGTGCCATAGTACGAGTTGGCTAGGATTTTCGTCTTCCAGTTCCAGTCGTACTCCAGCCAACCTTTCGCCGCCTCGCTGGGGTCAACCGAGTTCACTATGGTCTCAGGAGATATGTTCAGGTCGATCATCAGCGAGGGGTACATGGATTTGAAATCCAGAGATATTTCCAACCCCATCCCCGAACTCGCGTAGTGCAGGCCCCGCAGCGGCTCGGACACTGAGCCACCCTTCCATTCGTCCGTCTTGATTGTCACGCTGTCAGCGTGACGCTTCGCTGTGGTGGACAAGCTGTCCTGTTTGATTTTCAGTATGGGCAGACTGACCGAGTGTATGCTCTGGACGAAACCCTGAAACGTCTGAAGCCTGCCGTGCGACATCATGTCTATGTTGTAGGACGCCAGGCATTTGTACAGCAGGTCTTGCAGGCAGGTCATGGTTTTCGCCAGCCGCACGCATAGCTGGGAGTCCACCAGGTTGTACAACAGCACCTTGTAGAGGTCCCGGCCCCCGGCTTGCATCATGTGGTCCAGCTGTTCGTACGGCACGTCCTGGACTTTGTGCAGCTTGCAGTGCCGCTTGGCGGGCAGTCCCCGGACCCTGTGGTATTTCACCACTTCCCCGGCCACCACAGTGTCCAGCTTGTCGCAGATCAGTTTTTCCCATTTCACCACGAGGAAGGTCATCTGCCGGGGGGGCACCGGTCGCCTCGGCGCCCCGGCCGTTGCGGTGATCGACAGAGTCTCGGGTCTGACGCCATCGTCGCTGCTATCGTCGCCGCTGTCCTGCAGCGCTGTCCTGCAGCCGTCGGGCCCCTCGTGAGCGACGGCCAAGACTGGCTGGAGGATGACGAAGAGGATATGTTCGACTGTTACGACGACGACGGCAGCGACGGCGAGCCCCAACAATCGACCGTCATGGTGGCCATGACTTTGAAAAAACACGTCATGCGTTTCTGCGGCTGCTGGCCTACAAGCTGAACGTGTGCTCTTTTTCCTACCGTGCTCAAACAGCTGGACGGGTGCTTCCAGCACATTGACCCGGCCAACGACAGCGTGAACCAGACGGTGACGCCCGGCGTCGTGAGGAAGCTGAATGGGCAGGTCTTTTCCGCCAAAAAACCCGACCACGAGAAACCGGTCTCCATGTTTTCGCTGCCGACGTTCATGCTCGCGTGCTCCAAGTACGTGGGGTGCCCGGCGACGGCCCGTTCCTTTGACAACGCCACATTCGGGGATGACCTGTGGCGTGTTGTCAAACGGTTCATGAACGCCGGGCTGGCCGACGTCCCAGCGTACAAGGAGTACCAGTGCGAGCTGTCGGAGAAGAGCAAAATGAAGCACCTGGACTTTTTCAAAGCCCTGTGCGACTCGCGGAGCCCCGCCGTCCCCGTCAAGGGCATTATAGTGTTCTCCTACAAGTGGTCCGACCTGCTGACGGAAGTCGACCTGCTGCGGTGCTTCAAGACCCAGCTCCACCAGTGTTTCGTTTTGCCGGAGGAACATTGTCATGAGCTACTGCGCTGATGGCCTGAAGTGCCCGTGCCGGCGGAAGCAGCACGTGTGCGTCCATGAGTACATACACTTTTACGGCAACTACCAGGACTCCGTGGCCAGCAAGTCAGACAACTTCTCAGCGCTCTTCCCGCACCTGCACACGATGTTCATGCTGTTCAAAGACTCAGCCAACCACAAGCTGGGCATGGTCCCCAAAGACCTGCGTGGCACCTACGCCAACTGGGCCGTGTACTCGCTGTTGAACTGTTTCTTCCAGAGCGTCAGGAACATCGACATGATGTACAGCAGCATGAAAATGTTCGTAGTGTCGCGCATGACACGCCTGACCGTGTGCTTTTCCCTCATGAGGCACCTGCCGCTGGACAAGGTGTGGCACAAACCCAGCAACAACCACAGTGTCAAGCTGTTCGACAAACGGGTCACGAGCGCTTTTCATCAAGTCCTTCAGGGTGACGAGGCTGTACCAAGCCTATGTGTCTTACACGTACATCATCTCCAACTCGGCGCCCAGGTCCCACGTCCAGCGGTACATGCTGCTGAACTACACGGGGCCCAGCGAGGGCAAGACCTTCATCAGCGATGTGCTGCGCGAGCTGTTCGTTTTCATACCGGAGCTGACGCAACGGTCCAATAGCCGGGAGGTGGTGAAAGTGGACTACGTTGTGTTCGCCGAGAGCACCAAACACGCCTGCAATGCGGCCTTCGACCTGTGGATACCCCCGTGGACTGCGCCGCCGGAGCTGTGAGGCGCGGAGCTGGACACCAGCAGCAGGGCGCTCAAGGCTCTGGCGTACATGGTGCGGCAGACGGTGTGATGCGACAGGGAGCACGTGCCCATCATGTCTTCGGGAGCGAAAAACACGGTGACTTTCAAAGAGTTCAACCTTTGCCACCTGCCCTCTCTCATCAACATACCCTGGCTCAAGGACCCCGACGCCGTCGCCGTCCTGAGGCAGTGCAGCACGTGCTCCAGCTTGGCTCTCTGCAGGGACCGGGCCAACAAGATGATAAGCGTGACCGTGAGCAGGGAGATACTGTACGACACATACAATGCAGTGTTTCCCAATGTGGTCAGGGACATGTGGACCAAGTTAAAAACCGCCGCGGTCAGAGTGTATCTTAAAAACAGGGCTCGCAGCGTCGGCGACCCCTCCGAAAAGCGCCGCAAATGCGCAAGGAGCAGTGGCGCGTCAGCGTCGGTGGCGGAAGGCAAAGGGGAAGAAAACAAAGAAGATTGCAATTCGTATCCGAGAGGAGTAGAATATGACGGAATCGAGGAAGGTGAGGACGAGGACGGCGACGAGGACGGCGACGAGGACGATGGCGACGAGGACGATGGCGACGAGGACGAGGACGACGAGGACGAGGACGACGGCGACGAGGACGAGGACGACGGCGACGGTGACAAGGACGACGGCGGCGGCTACGTGGCCGGATACGCCGTCGAAGCGGGAAGCAGGCTACGCGGAGACGTACCGTCAGGCTCTATGCTGAAGCTCAAGGTGACGGGGCTGACGCCTGAAGAACTGTTTGTGTTGGACTGCATGCAGTACCTGCCCAAGATCTGCTGCGCCGAACATCTGACGCTGAACACAGTCTTGGGGTCGGCCCGTATGGTGGTGCCCTTGTGCTACGGGGCCCTGATTGTCCAGGGTGCCCTGGAGGGGATGGTGCCGTACGACCCTCGGTTTGTGTGCAACGACGACCTGAATGAGGCCTACGGTTGGTCCACGGAATCGGAAGCCAGGTCTCAGCCCCATCAGAAACGCAAATACACATTGGGGGGTCCGTCCGGCACGGCTGTGTCTGCTCCCGACGACGTGACGCAGTTTCTGCGTGTCCATTCTTATGTGGAAGCGGACTCCTGGCACAGGCTTAGGTGGTTCACTTACGACGCGAGTTACACCGGCCCCCACGTGAAGCGGGCGTCCACGTTCTGTAAGACAGTCACGGCTTTCGACAAAGGCACCATGTTCCTGCACCCACTGAAGGAAGACAACTCGCGAGGGTTTGCCGTGGAGGCCGGCTGGGAGTACGTCCACAGCGTCCTGCTGTGGACGTATTCCTCAAGAAGACGAGGACCAGATACACCGCGGAAGACATACACTCGATTTACTCCGAAATGCTGTTTACGACGACAAAATCTTATAAAAGCAAAGCGGCTGACTGTCCTGAGATTGTAGCTTTTATCAAAAGGTTTAAGGTCGTGCATTCAAAGTTTACCGTACAAACCCACTATACCTCAAATATAGAACCTCTGTGAAAACGATAGGAAAAATAAAAAGAGGGAGAGCGAAATCGTTATATGATGTGGCGTATGAGTGTCTTGTTTGTGTCTCACCATCTATGACTCCTGTGAAATAAAACTATTGTCGATAATGATACTACCTATAATATAATACCTAGGTATATAGGTGCATATATAGGATTCTTCCCCAGAACCTACGTTTCCAGCCATCGGCTTAGGGGGATTCTTCCCCAGAACCTAGGTTTCCAGCCAGCGGCTTAGGGGGATTCTTCCCCAGAACCTAAGTTTCTAGCCGGCTTCCGGGGGTTAGGGTTATGTGAATATTATATTTCAAATGTGCATATTTTATCAAATAAAGGTCCCAGAGATCCCAGATTTTGCACAGGCAGTGCGGGCGGGCCCTAGAACAAGCCTGCACCACCAAAACCCCTCTGTGGCATCTAGAAAAAAAAATTAGGTTTATTGGAATAGTCAAGTGAGGATGGTGTGAGGGTTGACAAGTTGAACAGCCCCTGTCAAAGTTGGGCAGATTGGTGACATTTTTTTTCTAAATTTGTCAGAGCTCTAATTTTTTAATATGTCGTTGCCACGCCCAAACGGGGCACTTCCACCTTTGTCCGGACGCTGTAGCACGTAGCGTTGCTGCGTGGGGAAGCTTGACACCCCACACACATTTGAATGGGAAATTTGGATAGGATAAATGAATGGGAAGTTATACCCAAATGTCAACCCAAAAGTCAAAAATGTTCCCGAATGGACAAAAGGTCACGTTAAGGCCTCGTTAAGGCCGTTTCACTGGAGTTTGACCATTTAAACTAAAGCTAGAAACTTGCAACCTTTCCAAACTGAAAGTAGGTGTTGTGGTGAAGAGCTGACATGAATTGTGGTGGTTCTGCATGCATGTTAACGTGCCTAAAGACCTGCACAAATGGGTCAGGGTAAGGGTGACCCTTATATTTTGACATTTAGCATACATTCGAATGGAGTGGTGAGGGTTTCCATGTGTCAGTGTACCCAGTGTACCGAGTGAAAGCATAGAGTATCAGTGGAGTGTCAGGATCACAAAGTCCCATTCTGCAAATGTCAAAAATGTTCCCAAATGTCACAGTGACAAAGGGGAACATTCTTGACATTTGCAATTGTCCATTTGGGAACACCGACCCCCCATTCAAAAGCATGCCAAATGTCAAAATATCCCTTACATTCTGACATTTGGCATACTTTTTAATGGGGGGTCGGTGTTCCCAAATGTCAACCCAAATGTCAAAAATGTTCCCAAATGTCACAGTGACAAAGGGGAACATTCTTGACATTGACATGGTGTCAATGTGCATATTATATTTCTAATGTGCATATTTTGTCAGATAAACGTCCCAGAGACCCCAGATTTTGCACAGACAGTGTGGGCGGGGCCTAGAACAAGTCCACATCACCGAATCCCCTCCTCGGCAACTAGAGAAAAACAGTGAGGTTTATTGGAATAGTCAAGTGAGGATGGTGTGAGGATTGACTAGTTGTACAAGCCCCTGTCAAATTTGGACAGATTGGTGACAATTGACCCAAATTTCAAAAATGTTCCTATTCATCAACATATATATATATGTTCCATATGGACCATAAAAACAGTAATATTCAATAATGTTCCCATTTGTCACCACGGTTTCCCATACGTCAGAGGAAGAGTTTAAAAAATGCTCACATAGTCCTTACGTCGCATCAAAAATCCCACCGGAACATTCCCCTTAACATGTATTCCCCAGTGTCAAAAAGGTTACCATCTGTCAAAATGGCACGCATTTGCCCCTGTCAGGATCCGGCGTGTCGGCGCGGTGTGTTCCCATATGTCGGGTATGTTCCCAATTGGCACCATTCAAGTTGTGCCAAATGTCGACCACATTGACACCGTGTCACAATTTTGACAATGGCAGCACATCTCCATTCATTTTGACTGATGACAAATGGGAACACTTCCCTTACAAACCCTAATTAGGGCTTGAACCCTAACCTTCCGAGAATCAGCAGGCTGAATTTGGAATTTGGAAGGCTGAATTTGGAAGTATTTTTAATAAATTCCAGAATGCAACTACAGACTATTGGTTAGGGTTTTCATAAACTAGGGCTAACCCTAACCTTGGGAAAAATAGTTTTGTGTTTCTAGCTTTTTCCTACTATGAGATATTAATTTTTAAAAATTCAGCTTCCAAATTCCAACTTCCAAATTCCAACTTCCAAATTCAGCTTCCAAATTCCACTTCCAAATTCCAACTTCCAAATTCAGCTTCCAAATTCCAACTTCCAAATTCAGCTTCCAAATTCAGCTTCCAAATTCCAACTTCCAAATTCCAACTTCCAAATTCAGCTTCCAAATTCCAACTTCCAAATTCAGCTTCCAAAATCAGCCTTCCAAAATCAGCCTTCCAAAATCAGCCTTCCAAAATCAGCCTTCCAAATTCAGCCTTCCAAAATCAGCCTTCCAACTGCCTTCCTTTTGGAAGCAGGGTTTTTTTTTTGCTAACCAAATGTCCTAGAAAAAAACCAAAGACATCTGCTGAAAGGTCGTGACCTTGGGAACAACATATGTCAAAATCACAGCCCTGGGACAAATACATCAAAAGTTATAGGATTTTGAAAGCACTTCCAACTTCCAAATTCAGACTGCTTCATTTTGGAAGCGGGGACAGCAATGTCCTAGAAGAAAGACGAAGACATTTCCCGAAAGGCCGTGACCTGGGGAACAACATATGTCAAAATCACAGCCCTGGGACAAACACGTCAAAATTTGTAGGGGTTGGAAGACAATTCCAACTTCCAAATTCAGACTGCTTCATTTTGGAAGCGGGGACAGCAATGTCCTAGAAGAAAGACGAAGACATTTCGCCACCAGGAGGCACAGTTAGAAAATTTCAATTTGGGTGCTGCAATTTGGAAGTCCAATTTGGAAGTTCATTGAAAATAGCAGTACAGTTTAAGGCCACTTTGCTGGATTTGGAATTTGGAAGTTGGAATTTGGAATTTGGAATTTGGAAGTGTGCTCAATTTGGAAGTACATTAAAAATTTATTTTGATCTATAGTGTCATATGCTGGATTTGGAATTTGGAAGTGTGCTCAATTTGGAAGTATATTAAAAATTGATTTTGATCTATAGTGTCATATGCTGGACTTGGAATTTGGAAGTTGGAATTTGGAAGTGTGCTCAATTTGGAAGTATATTAAAAATTGATTTTGATCTATAGTGTCATATGCTGGACTTGGAATTTGAAAGTTGGAAGTTGGAATTTGGAAGTGTGCTCAATTTGGAAGTATATTAAAAATTGATTTTGATCTATAGTGTCATATGCTGGACTTGGAATTTGGAAGTTGGAAGTTGGAATTTGGAAGTGTGCTCAATTTGGAAGTATATTAAAAATTGACTTTGATCAATAGTGTCATATGCTGGACTTGGAAGTTGGAAGTTGGAATTTGGAAGTGTGCTCAATTTGGAAGTATAGTAAAAATCAAGTCTGATCAATAGGGTGATATGCTGGACTTGGAATTTGGAAGTTGGAAGTGTGCCCAATTTGGAAGTATAGTCAAAATTGAGTCTGATCAATAGGGTCATATGCTGAACTTGGAATTTGGAACACGCATGGAATCAACTGAGAATGAATATGAAATGAGAAATTAACACACAAAGTAAGTCACAGGGTGGCTTTGAGGGATAAAGTGAGTGTGATGGGTTTTAAAAAATACACCATGGAGAACACAAACACTATATCTGCCCTTTCAGGGTTCTTTTTCACACAGAAATCTTTTTGATGTGGTAGGGGTTTACATGATTTGGAGAATAATCGCATTTGATGGGCGTTTTACAACAAAATAGAAAAAAAAGATCTTCAGTAAACTGCATCTCTACAGATATCTATCAGTTCCTCCTGCGAGATCTGTCTGCGATCAAAAAGTGGTGTTGGTTCTGGCTGGTGGATCGTCCACAGCGCCTTGCTGGATGTGGGGAAAAATCCATGGACACCGTCGGCTGCCATGGCTACCAAGGCTCCTCCACGGTCTTGGTAAAGTACAGCTTCACCTTAATTTGGTGAGAAGTAACGGTTAGCTTTGTCTTTGTTGGCCTTGTCCTTGCCTCAGAATTCAAAGGCTCCTCCACGGTCTTAGTGAAGTACAGTTTCACCTTAATTTGGTGAGAAGTATCGGTTGGCCTTGTCTTTGTTGGCCTTGTCCTTGGCTTAGGGTTAGGAAGGTGTAGGCTCTGGCTGGTGGATCATCCACAGCGCCTTGCTGGAAGTGCGGAAAAACCGACGGCACGGGTGGCTACCATGGCTACCAAGGCTCCTCTACGGTCTTAGTGAAGTACAGTTTCACCTTAAAGTGGGAATTTGGAAGCTGAAGTTGATATGGTTTTAAAATATGACCCTACTGCTCAAGGTGGACTTAGGCTATACTTCCACTTGCAACTTCCCACTCCCAACTTCCCACTTCCAAATTCAGCCTCCAAATTCCCACTTCCAAAATCAGCCTCCAAAATCCCACTTCCAAATTCCAACTTCCAAATTCAGCTTCCAAATTCCAACTTCCAAATTCCAACTTCCAAATTCAGCTTCCAAATTCCAACTTCCAAATTCAGCTTCCAAATTCCACTTCCAAATTCCAACTTCCAAATTCAGCTTCCAAATTCCAACTTCCAAATTCCAACTTCCAAATTCAGCTTCCAAATTCCAACTTCCAAATTCCAACTTCCAAATTCAGCTTCCAAATTCCACTTCCAAATTCAGCTTCCAAAATCAGCCTTCCAAAATCAGCCTTCCAAATTCAGCCTTCCAAAATCAGCCTTCCAAAATCAGCCTTCCAAATTCAGCTTTCCAAAATCAGCCTTCCAACTTCCAAATTCAGACTGCCTTCCTTTTGGAAGCAGGGTTTTTTTTGCTAACCAAATGTCCTAGAAAAAAAACAAAGACATCTGCTGAAAGGTCATGACCTTGGGAACAACATATGTCAAAATCACAGCCCTGGGACAAATACATCAAAAGTTATAGGGTTTTGAAAGCACTTCCAACTTCCAAATTCAGACTGCTTCATTTTGGAAGCGGGGACAGCAATGTCCTAGAAGAAAGACGAAGACATTTCCCGAAAGGCCGTGACCTGGGGAACAACATATGTCAAAATCACAGCCCTGGGACAAACACATCAAAATTTGTAGGGGTTGGAAGACAATTCCAACTTCCAAATTCAGACTGCTTCATTTTGGAAGCGGGGACAGCAATGTCCTAGAAGAAAGACGAAGACATTTCCTGAAAGGTCATGACCTTGGGAACAACATATGCCAAAATCCCAGCTGTGAGACACACAAATCTAAATCTACAGTGTTTGGAAGGCAATTCCAACTTCCAAATTCAGGCTGCCTTCCTTTTGGAACTTCCTAAACTGGTAGCTCAAATTGGACTCCATAGAAGTGTTTGCCATCCCCAAAATAGCCCAGAAACTGATTTTGGGCTAATTCTATGATTATTTCTTGAAGAATTTGTTGACTTCCAAATTCAGCCTTCTCACTTCCAATTTCAGCCTGCCTTCCTTTTGGAAGCGTGCCAAATGGCGGTAAACAAAGTCACAGAAGAAAATTTCCTCTGTTTAGCCTGTTTTTTTTGTGTTTTTTTTAGGCTATGCTTAGCCTACATATTAATATAGGCCGGGGGTCAGCAATTAGGTTCAACCATGGGCCAGTTTTTTCATGATTTTTCATTGGGGGGCCGTTACGCAGGCCTACATGTTTTTTTTATTTATTTCTTTTAATTCATTTACGAATTAAATAGATTAAATAGATTTATAACAGTGTTAAGGACTGTATCTGAGGGGGAATAAATGGCATCAACACACCATGTCTGTTTGACTGCCAACCATTTGTGTTTGTGAAGAACAAATCTGTTATGGTTATATAGGCTAAAGCTGTGGAATTAAAACAGTTGTTAGAATTCACACATTAAACTTTAATTTCTGGTAGGTTTAATTTCAGCACCATGCACTGTTCAAATAGCAGCCTTAGTTTTATGGTGTGGGGGATAAATGTATAGCTGTAACAAGGTTATATTGCAATAATTGGGATTTACAGGAGCCTTGTGTTTATGTTATCTACAGTAGATTTGTGAAAAAAATATGTAAAAGATTTGATGTAAACTATTATAGTCAAAACTTTCATCAGGGGGCCAAATATTTTTTCTGCAGGGCCGAATTTGGCCCAGGGCCCGAATTTGGCCTATTTGCCTACCACTGATATAGGCTATGCGTGTGTTTAATATAGCTGAGCCTAAGTTCTTGGTGAAGTCTCCATGTTGGACTGAAATGAGCCATATTTCGTAATGATGAGTCATTCGTTGTTTGTGTTGGTCCCATGCTCTTTTTCCTATTGCTATTTCAGGGCAGGATATAGGCCTAGCTCGTAAAATATTGGTTTGCAAAATAGGCCCTATCTGGTGGCTGTATAGGGCTAATCCTCCAAGCGCACTTTTATTTTCATTCTTGAAATCACATATGTCCATGCCTTGTTCTTCTGTGACTTAACCTTAATAAAAATAGCATAGAAAAAGAGATTTTGTGTCTTGTCATGTCATTATAGACCAATTTGGAGCAGACGTCACAGTTACGTCACTGCAGTTGCGCGCGCAGTGTGGTGGCAGAAAAACAGAGGAAACAAGTAGAGGGAAATGGGCGAGATCCCCGGAATAAGGGAAAAACTGGTGCAACAGATCTATATAACAACACACCTAATGTCATCTATTTACATCAAAAGCCCAGCCCAATGTAATGGAGATTTAAAGAGTCATAGTGCCATCCTGTGGTGAAAAAAATGACTTGTCAAATGTTTTGACTCCGCTGAGATCGGGAGGTAGCTCGTTTCTCAGTAAGCAGGCTGACCAATATCATGCATGTCATAAATTGAAGCTTGAAAAGTAAAATCTGGAGAGGACAACGGCGGAGAGAGGAGATGGGACGCGCTGGAACGGAGATCAGTATGGATGTATGGACTATTATTATGTATATTTTAACAGTCTACAGCGGAGTTTTTAACGTTGTCTTAAATTTGACCGGCACAGAATCGGAAATATGAGACTGCTCTGCCGTCAGTATATAGTTGTTTGACTTGTTTATAATAGCCCACGTCTTGTATAGCTGCGTTTTATGTCCTTGCCGCTGGCTAGGCAGTACGTCGGTCCGTAACACACAGAAATCATTCGATAAATCTCGGTATTCAAGGTCCTGGACATGACCGCAAAGTACAAAATTGTATGGGTCAAGAGATTTGTATGCCTTGAGTTTTCTTTTGTATAGATGCTGGGTGTTTCCACAAGGTATATGAAGATGTCCGGCCACTGTAACTTTGGCCATTTAGTTGGATCCTTGACCCATTGATCTGACAGTGAGTAGGCTACGGGTCAGGAAACCTCACCCCATTGCTAAATGTTAGCTTATTAGTGTAAGACAACTTGTCTTCTGCTGGCAAACCATTAAAATAATTGGAGAAGTCGTCCGGATGACCCATATTCCTATGTTGTAAATTGACACCTGATACCGCTAACTCTCACTTTCTGCCACCAGTTCGGCTCCGCCCACAAAATACGTCATCGCTGTTTACAAACACAAAAAAGGTCTATAGGCTACATTATAGAATGGTCTACGTCTATTGTGTTGTATTGTACACTTTATATAATGCCTAGTCGTACTTCTGCAGTTATTTTGGTGAAAGTAACGCAAAAGTAGTGTAATAAGTAACAAGTTACTCTACACAGACAGTAATAGTGTAAAGTAACTTATTAATTTCAAATGGGAGTAACTAGTAATATGTAATGTATTATATTTTGAAAGTAACTTACCCAACACTGTGTAGGACTTACGGTTTCTGAGCTGCAGATATTTTTAGGGGAGAAAAAGAAAGAAAGAAAGAATGATTTTACATGAAAACGGACAGAATTGACGGATTGACGGCAGGAATACAGTAGCTAGCTTCGCTCATAATGGTGCTACTTCATAGAAACAAGTTAAAATCAACCTGTCAGCTCTGCGGCTCAGGTTAAACTGTCTACTTGTCATTTGATGGTGCGTTTGTTTAATGTGTCCCGGCTTCCCAGTTGAGTGGAGTTTTCAGTTTTTAAGCGCTGTAATTGGCCCGAAGGTCCAAACACCGCCCAGCCAGAAAATTTTGGTCATAAAACAAACTGCCAGTAGTTTCAGCTCCAAAAACAGGTACAACCACTGTACTGTTATGTATTTACTTTTTCAGAACCGGAACGCGCGTTATGTTGTCAAATTCACTCCCGGAACTGCGTACCGGTGTGTTCTGGTTCCGGTCAAATGACCCCCTGGATACAGCCTAGATTTATTTTCTCTGTTAAGAGACTCCGGGCCATCTCTAGTCAGAGACGCCCTCTAGACGCCATCTCACAAAGCGACATCTCACTAAGCGTTACTTGACTGACTGACTGACGGACCTGAATTTGCCCTCAACTGCTCCGTGGGAAAAAGGGACTTGAAAGTTCTGCACTATTTCAAAAAGACTTTTTTTTATTTCAAAAAGTCACTTTTTAGTTATTTTATTCTGAAGACTGTCTTGTTTTCTTTTACCTGAAATTAGAAAATCATTATGATACTTTTATTTATGTTTAATCTACTGATTTGTTTTCCACACATGTTCAGTGTGTGTGCATGGGAAAAATTCTTGAAATTGATCAATAAATATTGAAATGATATTGAAATATACATTTTTTATGTTATTTAATAGAAAGTCATACAACAACTATATATAGGCCTCCGAATCATAGCACAAGTTAGACATTATGATACTTCGGACCTTTGATGGGAAGAAACTTTAGTGACTGAACCTCCTTGAATTTTAGTTGAATACCCCTGCATCAGTGTATTAGATCTGAGTCCATTTAATGTCCACATCAAACAAAATACCTTTATGTGCATTGGTCCATCGGTCCGTTTAATTTTCGAAGTGGTCTATAGTACCCTATTCAGAAGAGCCAAGGTGTAGTTTGCATATCCTTGACAAGGTGATCGTTGATATACAACTTATCCAATGATATGCACACTCTATTTTCCAGCGCTCCTTGTGTCCGCATGATAGGGAACAGCACCCGTCTTCTTTCCATT
The DNA here is from genome assembly GCF_046629955.1 of Centroberyx affinis. Lineage (NCBI taxonomy): Eukaryota > Metazoa > Chordata > Actinopteri > Beryciformes > Berycidae > Centroberyx > Centroberyx affinis. The sequence continues at coordinate 86,173 of NW_027280740.1, forward strand.
ATTTCTGGCGGATATTGATCATTCATTTAAATTCTCTCCCGTTCTCCTCCAGCCCTGCGAGCACGGTATTGTTTCTCATACTTCAACATTTCAGGTCCAAGAGTTCAGCTTTCATTTGTTTATTTTTTCTTTGCAACACTGATGTTGTGTCTTTTAACTCCCTGACTTCAGTTTTTAGAACTTTGTTCTCTTCTTGAATTTATTGTATTAGTGTGCTGTTTAGGCCAATAGCGTTCTTAATGTCAGTGATATCCGCACTCACCAACCCAACCTCCTTGACCAACTTCTGTAATAAATCATTTTCAGCTGCCATGAATTCTTCGTCCTCGTTTGAACTCAGAACTTGTCTTGATCATTTTGACTCATGTTTGCTCATGTTATAATAATAGTCAATATATTGCTCTACCTCTTCTCGTTAATCCAGCTTGATTTGATGCAGCCAAATATAGCATTATATCATTTTACCGGGATCAGTGCTGAGAGGCTGTCACACATTCGCCACCGTGTCCGCCATCTTGAAATTTTTTTTTTTTTTAAATGCCACTTTACTGGTGCTGGAGAAGCTGAAATGAGCTGACACTGCACTCAGCTTACAGAAGGCCGCAACACAAGCTCCCGATGTGCTGGGAAGGGAAAAACAGACAAGGGGGGAGTGGGGAAAAAGAGAACAAGATTGCAAGGGAAAGGGTGAGAAAGAAGGAAAAATAAAGAGAAAAATGGGATAAAAGGGAGAGAAAAAGAGGAGATACAGAGGGAAAACAGGGAAAAAACGGGATAAACCAGAGGAAAAGCGAGGAAAATGTAAAAACATAGAGGTAGGAAAAACAGAGAAAAAGAGGGAAAAATTTAGAGCGAAATAGAGTAAAAAGGGAAGAAAGGGGAGATAAAGAGGGAAAAGGGAGAGAAAAAGGAAAAGGAAGAGGAAAAAGCTGGAAAAACGGAGAGGAAAAGCCAGACAAATAAAAAAACAGAAAAAGGTAGGAAAAACAGCAAAAGAGAGCAAAAAGAGGGAAATACAGAGGAAAAAAGAGGGAAATACAGAGAAAAAAGAGGGGAAAATGGAGAGAAAAGCAGGGGAAAAATTGAAAAAAGTTGATAAAAGTGGGAAAAAAGCAGATAAAGGAAAAGCAAGAAAAACAGACAAAGAGGGAACAGCGGACAGAAAAAGGGAGAAAAAAGAGGGAAAAGGGAGAGAAAAAGGAAGAAAAAAGACAGAACAAAGGAGAGAAAATGAGGGCGAAAAAGCAGGAATAAATAAAATAAAATTAGGAAAAACAGGGAGGAGAGAAAAAAGATAAGAAAGAGGGAAAGATCGAGAGAAAACAAGGGAAAATGGAGAGGAAAAGCAGGGAAAAAACTAAAACCCTGAAAAAAGAGGAAAGGGGAGATTAAGAGGGAAAAAAGAGCAAAAAAGTGGGAAAGACAGAAAGATCTCTCTTCCTCATAGAAAACGCAGGGAAAAAATTGAAAAACAGCAAGAGGGTAAAAAGGAAAGTAAAAGAGGGGAAAAAGAGGGAAAAATGGGGAGAAAGAGGGAAAAAGAGAAAATTAGGGGGAAAAATGGAAACACGTTGAAAAAAGGGAAAAGGAAGCGATAACGAGGGAAAAAGGAGAGAAAAAGAGGGAAAATGGAGAGTAAAGCAGGGAAAAAATTGAAGAAATTAGAAAGAGTGTAAAAGGGGAAGATGAGGAGGAGAAGAAAAGTGGGAAAAACAGAGAAAAAGGGGAACAACAGAGAAAAGCGTGAAAAAATGGAGAGAAAACACGGAAAAATTTTGAAAATGGAGAGAAAAAAGGAGGGAGGTGAGGGACACAGCATATGCAGATCCGGTTGTGGTGCACTGCCACAGGGGAAATGTGCCCACCAGGGAGTTCGAATATATAAATGACACTGTAAAGTAATGTATAATTATGTTGAGATTAACCAGTACAGTGGTTACAGCAACAGGAAAATGGCTTTTTCAAAAGAAGGTAGTGCGTAATTTATTTTACCAGAGCCACATAAAATCTCATAAGTATCCACGTGGGTTAGTAGCCTATAAGTGCGCTCAATACAAAGACAAAACAAAAAACACTAATAATTGCCAGGTTATTTGACAAACACTCAGATGAGACAAAGGCAAGGTTAGATTGTATTGGGAGAAATACATTATAGAGGGAGATAAATCTGATTTATAGGCTATTTTACTCCAGGTGATAACTTTAATGTGGGTAAGTGCAAGTGAATCTAAATTTAGGTCTTACCAGGTTGAGGTCCAAGTCGCTGTCCAGGGCAACATCGCTGAACACCTGACACTGCTATATCGCCAATTATGGCAGGTATAGGTGTATTCTTTCATCTGTCTGTGTAACGGAGAATTCCTCCTGGCCCTCCTGTTGCAGTCATGGATCGCCTTGCTTTTTGCATCTAATTTCATGTCAAGCCATTTCTTTTTTTAGTTCTGTGACGGTGCCCTAACGACAAATCACTATAGTCCTATAATATTCCTATAATACTCCGATAGGGACTTAGAGTGTCTGTGGTACTCAATAGTGAGTTTATAGTGACCGTATCATGGTATTTTTGTCTTCTGTAGTATCACTATAATATTCCTAATGGGAATTATAGCTTTGTTGTGATATTTATTAAGTGTTCATCTAAAATGTATAGGAATACTATAGTTGTTTATTGCAAGGGAACGCACAGTTTTATTTTTCCCCATTCCTTGGCTTCCTTGTACTTACCCATGGGTAAGTACAATATTTATCTACAAGATTATTTCTGGCCTTATTTTGAATGTTCCAATAAAGTGCTATTTAAATATTTCATATAAACTGGACAGTTTGACTGATGTTTTGAACATGCAACTTGGTATTATTATTCATTTCAATTTTACTCCATTCTTGTCAGGACAACACCACCACGACATGTGAGGGAAATGTATGCACGAGGAATTATTTCCTTGTTTCCCTACCTTAAAGACCAATACTCAAAAAATGGATATGTAAGTATTAGTTGATTTTAACTGAATAAGTTCAATGCTGTGTTTAGGGCAAAAAACACCCTTCTCCATGATTTGTTTGTTGAAACACGCATGCACAAGGGTCCGGCTGCTACTAGGCTTGCCTAGTCTAGTTTCTTTTTTCTTTTTCCATTATAACCTATTTAATTTTACATATAGATGGCCAATTATATCTACTTAAGATGTTTTATTGTTGACAGTAAGAAGTTCAAAAGATGACATTTTAAAGGAGAGAAAAAAAAACATTAAGGAAGTGACAAGTGTTTTTTGTATTGCACCTTACGCTGTATGTGTTTGTGCATCTTGTATTAGGTGTGCCGTTGAATCCTGTATTTCTCTTAAGGAACGTTACTACGACCCAGAGAGTGGCACTGGATATTTGGCTTGGAGACTAAAGACAATTCAACGAAAATCTGCTGGGGAGGACATACCATCCACCACCACCACCTCCAAGTCCTACAACGGGGCCGAGCGAGAAGCTTCATCGCGTCAAGAATCACTGACAGAGGAACAGTGCAGAGAAGCAATGTCTTTCATGAAGCATTCAGCTGACGAAGAAATGATCAAACAGAAGATGAAGATGACGTTTACCTATCGCCAGAAAATGGTCCACGATCCCAAAAAATCATCTGACGTCCTGTCTAACTTCCCACGTTTTACTGACGTCAAGGGGCTGGTATGCAAAATTCTTCTCATGGTTATTTAAATGTCTAGACTCCTGAGTAAAATTCAGTCATCATTTAATCTTGTGTTCAGTCTTCCAGATGTCAATACTTTATTCTTCTCTTGTATGTAGATTGAGCAGGACTTCACAATGTTATTTGGTGAAGACACATCTGCCAAGTTTCTGGAGAGGTGGCCAACCACCTTCAAGGAGAGAGATGTGTCCGCAAAGTGAGCCAGAGGAGCTAACCTTAGCTAACGCTAACGCTAACACTAGATTAGCACGCCGCTAACGGCACTAGCCCCTAGCCTGGAGTATAGTAGCTTTGTCCTTTCGGGGCCTGGTTAACTAGTCGATTGCTACGCTAACTGTTGTCGTTGTGGCCAACAGGCTTCCTCGTATTCACAGGCCCGCATCAAACTCCGTCCGATCGGGACTGGAGCTAAATCGCTACCCGATGCTAATCGGACTGAAACATCATAAACTACCGTAATCATTTCTCATTCTCAAGCTACGTTAGCGGACACATCTCTCCACACAAGGCAGCTGATTTAGCAACAAAGCACCATAGACTGTGTTAAAAAACAAACATGAAAACAATGTCGCAAACAAGCAAATGGAACATAACTTTACACACGTTAGCAAACCTCGACATGTTCTCAAGCCCAGCTGACTGTACCCAACTGTAAATATCATGTGGCAACACTTACTGATTGCACATTTGCTGTTGGGCCACATCCAGTTGGGATAAATCCATCTTCCATCTTCCAGGAGCAGTGTTGATGTAAATCCTGCTTTGTATTGACACTCGTTTACGAAGCGGTTAGCACGAACATGCAAATTTGGACTAAGTTTACTGTAGTCAGAACGTTATTGTAAAAAAAAAAAAATGTTATCTTCCGATGCTGAAAGGCAGTGTAGAGCTTTGTGTTCAGCCTTGAAGCCAACAACGGAACATTTAGCATGTTTTGCTCTTGCTTTTCACATTTTCTAAGCTGTAGTAGCGAAGGAAAACAATGGCGGCCGACAGCGCACAGAGCAGCAGAGAGGAGTGGGAGTGGTTATCCACCTTGGAGGTCGGCGTATGCAAATTGCTCCCCTTGGGACGTCACAAGGGGAGCCAAATCAAAACGGCTCGTTTTCTGGCATGTGTTCCCAGGAAGGAGGCTAGGGCAACAATGCAGAGACAGTCACTTATCACATTCTGGGGGTTGTTAGGTTGAGGGATGACTAAAGTATATGTGTATGGGCAAAGAAAAATGTGTTTTTCATAATATGGGACCTTTAAATTCACTTTATATGCCGATATGTTAGCCATTCAAATGTTACATGGAATGGATCTCTACAAAAAAAATTGTCCCATATTGCCATTTAATGCAAGTCTGAGGATTTTTGTTTTCTTGAGAAAAGCTGTTGTACTTAGAGGTGAGTTTCCCAAAAGCATCCAAGTGCATCTTAACCATTGGATGGGTACCAATGCTCTTAAAGTGCTCTCTATTCCTTTCAGCCTTCCACTAAGCTGAATGCGAAGCAAGGACCTATTTCTGCATTCGTATATTTCTACTATATGATTGGGTTTAAGATTAAACATGGTTGCTTTCAGGAAACCTTTGCCCATGTTGGAATGTTTTTATAAATAATTATTTTAAACACTTTGAGATACTTTTTATTTGAGATGCTTTTATTCTTTCTATGTGAAATGGTGTAGGCTTCAGCAATGCAACACTGTGGCCCTGCAACGTTCTATATGTACTTGGCACTATTAATAAATATTTTCTATGGAATTATAATTGTTTGTGTGAATTTGTATTTGAGTAGTAAAATATAGAAACTACACTTAGAAGAGTAAATAACAGTAACATTGCATCTACACCAGAAAGAGTAAACCTATATTTGACACTGTACTGAGTTGATTTGAAGAAACACTGGTAAGAGTAAATGATAATGAACACTGCAGAGTTGATTTTAATTAACACTGGAAAAGAGTAAATTAATAAAATGCAGTGTTGACAGAAGTTAACTCTTGCCAGAGTTAAATGAGCTTCAGAGTTAAATGAAATAAACACTGCCAGTGTTAGTCAAGAGTTAAATTTTAACACAATGTGGTGGTAAATTTAACTCTATAGGAGTTAATTTAACACTGCCGATTTTACTGTGTACATTCCTCTACAAAGCAAGTCAATGAGGGAAAAAATTCTTAATAAAAATTACATATTTCCAAAACTAGCCTATATGACAGGTCGCTTAGAAGAGTAATAGCAACCATTTTCTGTGTAGTATATGTCTATGTAGCGTAAAAAAACTGTAGAAGATAGCAAAATTCTGGAATAATCATAATGAATATGAGTAATAATAGTGCTGTGCTCACCTTCAGCAAGCACACTTACTTGGTGGTTTCTAGGTAGTTACTAGTTACTAGTGGTAGTAGTAGTGGTGGTAGTACTAGTAGTAGTAGTAGTGTAGTAGCAGTATAAGTGGTAGTTGTGAAAATAGTAGTACTAGTGAAAGTACTAGTAGCAGTAGCAGTAGTAGTAGTTGTACTGGTAGTAACATTTGTAGTAGTAGCAGTAGTAGTAGTAGCCATAGTAGAAGTAGTAGTAGTTGTAGTAGTTATAGTAGTATTAGTTGTAGTGGTAGTAGTAGTTGTATTAGTAGCAGTAGCAGAGGAACAGAAGGAGAAGTAGAGAGCTACGCCACCACCTCCTCTGCTCTGCTCTGCTCTACTCTGCAACAGACTGCCTCTAGGTGTCTCTGTAAACCAACCTTGTCTGTAGCCTGACTTCATTATCTCTTCTGCTGATGTAAATTTAATTTAGGCTGTTTCCTTTTCAGAAGAGCACATGATCATCTTGTGATGTTTTTGTGTCTCAAGTGACTGAAGTGAGTTGTTGCCAGACTGAACTTTATCAAATACAATTTGGAGCATAATGCAGCGAGTATGTTGGTTCTTCGTAGTTGCGCTGGCTTTTGGTACCTCTGAACTGCGTAGTGCTGGACCTTTCCATGCCCAATGCAAAGTAGAATGGTATGATTTTTTTTTTTTTTTATCATTTCTTTGTTTAGAGCATGAGTATTATTTTTGAGGTGTTGATAACAGAAATATTTTTTTCTGATTTTCTGCTTTTACTATTTCATAAGTTTGTAGAAAAGTCCGTTATCTAAAAAGATGTAGAAATACTCTGATAAAAGTAAAAGTTATGTATGTGACTTAACTAAAAGTATCAAAGTATATGCTATTAAATATACTAAAGTACGAAAAGTAAAAGTGTTCATGTTCAGTACTGTCCTTCTATTCCAGTGCTAGTATGTATTCCATTTTCAGTGCATTAATCTCTGTAGGTTGGACTACAGACATCTGTGGCCCTGCTATGCTTGCTTGAATTGCTTTCCAATAAATTAGGTATTTGCAAAAAGGAGCAGGTTGAAATTTAAGTCTTATAAAGTGATCAAGTGTTTTGAGTTCTAAAAACTTAACATCAAAGTAACTAGTAATCTGTGCTTAATTAAAAAAATATAAAGTTCCTTAAAATTGGCATACTTGCACAAAATACAAATTCCACAAAACTGTGAGTAAAGATGGATTAGGTACTCTCCACCTCAGATATGTAATTTGAGGAGGTTTGAATAGATTCTTTTTTTCTCAAGGGTTTTCAGTTTAACACTGTCCCTGATGAGGTTATGTTTCAGATCATTTCCACCTGAACATAGCCAGATATTTCTGATATTTCTATACAAAATAACCCTGTTTACATATGGGAATATCTTGGGGAAACAAGATGTAATTATATTAATTGCTGGCCAATCCAGTCCGAGGTTACAGAGTAGACCATTGAGATGCCATAAGGTTAAAAGAATTTAGAAAATTCCTGACCCAAAGTATTATTTGAAAAAGACACATGGATGTTGAAATCACCTAGAATGATGACCTTGTCATACCTGGTAATTATCAGAGATAAGAGGTCAGAGAAGTCAGCTGTAAAACTATTGTTAACCCATTAAATTACAGGCCATTAATAATACGTAATAACTGGAAATAACAAGGTAATATCTAAGTAAAATGGATGTAATAACTAGTTATAGCAATAGAATGACTTGTAATTACTGAATAATGTAAAAGTAAAAAAAGTTTGTTTTACCTGTAATTGAAGTGGAACTACCGCACACTTGAAAACTGAGAAAAATGCTGGAGGCGTTAAACTAGTTCAGAAGGGAAGAAACACACTGTCGCCATTTATTTATCTTCCACAGAGGGGATGGACATTCATTACAACAAGTGAATACACCAGTGCAGAAACAATCTATGTTTGTTTACAATGTAGAATATATGCAACAATACATTATATATTTTAGAAAAGACTAACTACTAAATTGCTAAGCTTTCGGTCAAAGAGGTTAATCAGAGCATGTATACCAAGTGAACAAGACAGATTTATCTTCCACAGAGGGGAGGGACATACATTAAAGAAAGTGATTACACCTGTGCATTGACAATCTATGTTTTTTCATTATGTTTTCATTTGTTTACAATGTATGATACATACAATAATGATATATGATACAGACAATAATACATTATATATATACATAACAGAAACCTCCGCACAACCTAGCCTGCTGCTGCTTTACAAGTAGAAATTGTATATTATATATTATATAATATTTTATATTATATTATATTAGCTTCTGGATGGTTCTGTTATTTATGATGGCTTCTGCCTGATGTCCTTTTCAGGCCACCCAGGGTAGGCTTGTTCTGGGGTTTCTGTTGTTTTCTGTTATTTGTGTAAAGTTGGTATGGAGCACATTTGCGAAATCACATATGTGAATATTGTACATTGTCAGTATTGGCATGTCTTTTCTAAAATATCTAATGTATTATTGTATGTATCCTACTTTGTAAACAAATGAAAACGTAACGAAAAAAACATAGATTCTTTCTGCACAAGTGTAATCATTTACTGTAATGTATTTCCCTCCCCTCAGTGGAAGATAAATCTTTCTGGTTCACTTGGTGTGGATTCATGCTCCTCTGGACACTTAGCAATTTAGTGCTAAGAGAGAGCTTTCTTGATTTTTTAACTAGTTTATCCTTCACCTCCAGCGCCTTTCTAAGTTTTAAAAAGTGTGTGGTAAAGCGACCACTTAGTGATTACCAGCCATTTTAATGATATAACTAGTTATTACATTTATTTTACTTGGACATTACTTTATTATTTCCTGTCATTACTGTATAATTAATGGCCTGTAATTTAAAGGGTAAACGAAAAGTGCTATAGAAATAAAGTTTATTATTTAAATGCTACAAATACAAGGCAACAGCTGGAAGAAACAGTAAAACATGCTAGCAGGATACACCTTTGAAGAATTATATAACAAAAACCTATAAATCCCATCCCAAAAAAGATGAACTGCTGTTCATCATTCAACATCTCAAAAATAGGCTAGGCGCTTCTTTAAAAAGTACTGTAATTTCCAATAACTTTATATAAATATAAAGTATATAACCATTGAAAACTGTAATGTCCAATGTATGCCTATCAACGGCTCTATAATAAGACAACAGAGACTTGTATGCACTGAAAACTTTGTCAGGGTCTAAGAATAGCAACTATTGTCCACTAGATGGCACCATTCCATTTAGGACAGCCACTTGAGTTGTTTATAACCCTCTTTTAAAGTGTGTTCCAAGACACCCAAGGTACTTCACATAGAAGTATTTAAGATATGAAAGCACGTACAGTTTGATTTGAAATTTTTATTATATTTTCAAATGAAGGCCGTCCTGAAGACACTTATTTCAAACAACATGGAAGTTGGTTCAAAAAGAGACTTGGATAATAAACTTAGGGGGATTGTTGTCGGAAGGGGAACAGTTTCAGTACTATATACGTTGTTGCGCCTTGCTTCTCCTGAAAGCAGCTCCAATATTAAGTTACAATGGGAGCGGGACATGGGTGTATCTCTCACCACAGCACAATGGGACACAATTTTACAATATATCCAGCTGTGTATGTTAGAAAATTATTTAAATGAAGGTTGTACAAAGGGCCTAGATTACACCATGTAGACTGAAGAAAATGGACAGCTTCCTATCAGATGTATGTTGGCATGGCTGTGGTGGGGCTGCTACACTCATGCATTTTGGACTGAGGTGATTTACAGTTTATCAGTTATTTTGAATGTTAAAATACCACAATCTCCAGCAGTGTGCATTTTAGGTACCAGGGTGGACATTTTTTTGCCAGTTAAACAGATAGGTTTGGTGGACTGAATTAAAGGTATGATTTTTGTGTTGCACTTTTTTTGGTTTGGGTTTGCTATGGATACTATGGTTACTATATGGATAGTGCCCATAGTAGGTGGCTGGGTATTTGAAAAATGGTGTCTCAGTGGTGACCCCAGGGCATTCCCTCAGTGTCTTGTTCCTCCTCTTATTTGATACATAAAAGCTATTAATAATGTGGGTGCTCGTGAGGCACCCACCACCGTGGAGACCTGGGTTCCTATCCCAGTAGCGGTGCTTCTGGCTTGGCCGGGCATCCTTATGAACACAATCAGCAGTGTTCATGGGTGGAAAGCTGTCAAGGGAACCTGTCCTTGTCGTTACAAGAGTGACTCCTACTAGTTGGTTGGGGCGCCTGTTCAGCGAGGGGGAGACAGCGTGAACCTCTGCGTGCGTTAAACTCTCCTGGAAAAACTCCTCACGTAACCACAGGGGACCTAGGGGCACATTGGGATTTGGCAACAACAAAATTGGGAGAAAAATCATGAAAAAGGCAAAAAAAATTGTTAAAGAATAAGAATGAAACATATTAGTTAAGAGTTGTTGTCTTTTCCAGGTACTTTGGAATATCCTGTCAAGTGGTTTATGAATCCCTAGTTGTACAGATTAAGAAGTGGAGAACCGTAGCTGGTTGTGCCATGGGAGGACAGAGGTGCCTGTACAAGGTATGCGTGTGTATGTGTGGGTCATGAAAGCTGTCTGAAGTGTGTTTTCGCATTTGTGTGTGTGTGCATGTGTGTGTCTGTCGGTATGTGAGTTAGAGTCTGGTGGTTTGTAAAAATTAGTTATGTCACTGGTTTGCAGTTAAACATGGCTCTTCTCTCTGCATTCGGTTCAATAGCTGCAGTCTGCCTCCGTCCACTTTATAGCAGCCAAACACACCACACCCTTTAAGAGATACGTGGATGACATCAACTTTCGGCTGGTCTCCTATCAGTTCTTCACCCGCTGTCACGTCTCGGTAGGTTCGCAGTCATTAGTTCAAAATAGTGTATCTCTGTCTCTCTCTTTTCCCTCCTCACTCTCTCAATCTCTGTCCTCTCTATTCCACTTTTGCTCTTCTCTCACTCCTTATATCCCTCTTTCCTCTCAGTCTTCTTGTCTGTCTCACTCTCTCACTGTCACTTTTTTTTTGCCTTTTTTGTCTCCTTGTTCTCTCTGTCTCTCCTTCCCTCCTACTCTGTGCAGTCTATCTTTCATTTGGCACGCTGACAGCTGTAACAACTCTGTTTGTAGGCCATGTCCATCTCTGAGACCTGGTATGCCATTAAAGATCATGGCACCAACTACTGTAACCTCTACAACCTCATGGAAGGTAAGATCAGACAACAGCAGGCTATAGGGAAAATACTATTTATGCAACTTTTTACTAACCATTCTACCACAACAATTTCAACTATTAATGGTCGATATTGTGTTTACTTGGTGAATGGCTGAATCCTTCAGACAATCCATTTAAGTTATTGAAATGAGTGATGTTTTAAAATCTGTCGAAAGACCAATGTGGAATGTAATGTGCATTCACAGCTCAAGACAGTAGAGGTTGCATACATTCATAGATTAACAAAACAGAAATGGTAACACTTTCTATCAAGGCCATGTCTATAATGCACATTCATTTCATGCTATAATATATGTATAAATGTTTATAACTATAACAGGATTTATTATGTATTGTTGACATAATGTATTGTAAGTTCAGGGTTCATAACTCTTTATAACACCAATGCCAAAGTGACTACAGTGTATGAAAGAAGAATCTGAGTCTTGGGTTGCATAGCACTCACAGCTACGAAACTTAACAAGTCATAAATACACTTTACACAGTTCTGATGTATCATGACAGATTATAAATTATAATTCTCTCAAGTGGAATGTCTTATGAATATTATTAATGCAGTATGTCTCTGCAAGCTTTAAGTACAGTCATGCTTTTGTATCATTTCATGGTGTGGTAAGATTATTAGCCTAACCTAATCATTAATTATTAACTTATGAGTTGTATTTGCTGGCTGTTAAGTAAAGTGTATGAAGAGCTATGTCAAGTGTTGTTCTCACTACAAATACACACATGCTCAACAATTTTAATTATTAATGAAAATAATAAACAATAGCACCGCCAAAATAAACAAAGGCCCCACTGATATGGGGCATTGATAATATTTATGACATTATTTCACTTGAGAGAATTATAATTCATGATTTGTTATGATACATCAGAGCAATTCTCAAAGTGTCTTTATGACTTTATGACTAAGTTTGGTTGCTGCGCTATGCAACCGATGACTCAGTTTCTTCTTTCATACACTGTTGTCAATTTCGCTTTGGTGTTATAAAGATTTATGAACCCTGAAATTATAATACATAATAAACCTTGTTAGAAGGTGTCATGCATAATTATAAATATATATACTTAGGTCTATACTACCTTATAAATGCATTATGGCATATTGGACATTCTTATAGTGCATTATAGACATGAAAGTGTTACCAGAAAAGTATGCATTTTCAGGTAATTTTTTTTTTTTTTTTTTTAACAGTCACAATCTAAATGACAACAAATGTCTAGATAACTTAGAGTTACTCAAAAAATTCAAAGCACGCTCATATGGTTCTCTATGTGAAGGCTTGAGTTGTCGATAGATGCTCATCATCCCTGTTTCTGTATCCCTTTATTAACAGGAAGTGGTCTAACTGAGGCCAGAGGTTACAGAGAGGTCACCAGTGACTTCCTGTGTACCCAGCGATCCTCTGCCAACTGCACTCTCTATTGATCTATTGACACTGAGTGGGATCTTTAAAAAGATTATTTTCATTGCGTTTCTGCTGTATTAGAAAATATACTGACAGGAAAGAGAGCATATAAATGTGCTGTGCCAGATTCAAACCCACAACATCACAAGTACATTGTATGTGTCTAATTCACCAGGGCCCTAAATATAATATTTAGGGTGACCAGAGACCATTACAGCAGATAAATATTAATCACTATAGGGTTTATAAGGTACAATTTTCTCTGTCTTTTGTAACTTTTGTACACAGGTTGTATAGCTTAGCATAACCTGCTCCTTTGGATTGACCTGCACGCCTTTTTTATGTGATTGTTACTGCTGTTTTTTATTTGCAATGTTTTGTTTTTTCATTGGATATTAAATGCTGGGATTCTTATTTATTCTCTCTGTCTCTGTGCTTTAACTAACTAAATCTATTATGTTTACAATTCTATTACGACCTTGCTCTCAACCAGTAGCTTCTGTATTATTTTCCAGTGCTGTGGTTGTGTCCAGAAACAGACTGAATCATAACTTTGGAGTGGAAGTCCCCAGGTGAAAGTTTGATGATGTCTTACGTCTGTCTTGTTGTTCTGGGCCCAACACACAACAACAAAAAGCCACTTGGTGTGAATATAGCTGCGAGTGCAGCTCAGAGGTGAGTCACAGTCTGACGAGGGGCATCGTTCTTTCTGACACCTAAACCAGTTTTCTCTCCTAAAAGCGACGATAGGGTAGAGTGGTGGAGGGAGCCAAAGAGAGAAAAAATACACCCTTAGCTGTGTGTGTATTGCAGGGGAGCTTTTATTAAGGGAGCAATATGCTCAGCTGGGCTTTGTCATCCATCACCAGGAACTGCTTACCCTCACATTGCGGCTGCAGCATGGTAGACTTTGGCGTCTTGTCTCTCAGGGCTAAGCGAGTGACTGGCAGATGCACAATCCTGTTCAAACTCCACTGTATCAAGATTTCACAGAATGAAATGACTGTTGCACTCTTTTTTTTGGCCCGCCACTCTTGGCCCCACTCTTCGGAGGTCAACTTTATTTTTAATTACAATTGTGTTGAACAAGACATTATGGTGAAGCCTCTCTGAGGGAAGGGTATAACAAAACAAAACAAATTAAAGAAAACAAAACAATACAGAATACAATATAGACTAATATTGGTGATGCAACTAAAGGGGACAGACACAGAATGAACATAGACTGATTAACTGGAGTGGACAGACATAGACAGGACAAAGACTGAAGGACCAAAGTGCATAGACATAGACAGGACAAAACATACAGACATAGCCAGGACATAGACTGAGGGACCAAAATGCACAGACATAGACAGGACAAAAACATACATAGACAGGAAATAGACTGAAGGACCAAACCACACCAACATAGACAGACATGGACAGGACAAGACATAAGGGCATAGACAGGACATAGACTAAACAACTACATTGGACAAATGTAAATAGACGTAGACTGGATGCATATTGACAAGGAGATAGGGCATTCATGCAGGGGGTAGCAGTAGTTATGATATGGAGGGTGGGAGATTAAAGCATATGATAGTGCATGTATGTGAGAGGAGGAGAGAGAGACAGAGTGTGTGCGTGTGTGTTTTGGTGTGGAATGGATGTGTCTGAGTTGGATTAGTTAACAGGCAGATTTAGTGAGTGAATGAAAGGGGTCCAAATGTTTTCAAAACGCAAAGGTTGATGTTCAAGTGTCATTATTTCCATGGATATGTATTCTTTGAGGAGGTTTAGCCATTGTGTAGTGTTTATTATGTTTCTGGATTTCCAATTAAGAAGGATGGTTTTCTTGGCGATAGTTAAGGCAATGAGTATGGGTTTGGTGTTGTGGATAGGTGGGTTGATTACAGAGAGGTCGCCAAGTAAACAGAGTGATGGGGATAGTGGAATGCTACAGCTCATAATAAGGGATAGTCTATGTGTGACTTCTTTCCAGAAACGGTGAGTTGGGGGACAGAGCCAGGTGGAATGCAGGTGTCGTGGAATTCTTCAAAAACCACTCAGTGGACTGCTGTTGATTATGCTTTATTTTACATGCACGGGGAAGACCATTGCCCTGGTAACTAAATTAATCTTTCTCACCGACACTAATGGTGCATTCCATTTGGTAACGATTTCTCCTCGTCTCCCTGCCTCGCGTTTCTTCCTCGACTCTCTTCCTCGACTCCTCGGTCAAAGGTCACGGAGGAAACGAGGAGAAGATGCAAGGAGACGAGTGAACCTGGCTTGTCAATTGGAACGTCCTCACATGCGCCATATTGAACTGACGTGTTAAGCGTTGCGTTGAGGCTCCTCCCGCGCAGGATGACAGCTGTCTAAATTATTCTAAGGCTCATGTAGGGTAATCTGTTGCAATTAGTGCAATTATTAAGTTGTATGGCAAATATAGATGCACTGTAGCATGAATTATATAAAAATGCAGCTAACTATGTTGGCTAGCTCAGCTGACCTAGCTAACTGTGACCAAATATCTCAAGTAATCCGAAATAAGCTTGTCCCGGCTGATCCTCTTCATTAACAGTACTTGGTGTTCCACTGACGAGTTGGAAATGTCCGATGCAAGTAATATTAACACTGATTTAGTTGTTTATAGTCACTTTATTAAGTTACAGCAACGGTATTACACTCTCTTCAGTATGACTGAACGGCAGTCAGCAGGCAGCGTACTGACTGGAACAACTGGTAAAGCAAAGCATTATGGGAAGAGCTAAAATCCAGTATAGTTACTGACTGTCTTAATAAATTGTGTGTGGCTCTGGCTGGTGGTCAGGCAGTTTAAGTTGTTAGTTAATAAAGGTACATGAGACAAATTCGTCTAATTTGTTTTTGGAAGAGGTAGTTATTTTTTCCACTGGGTGATATATATACATATATATTAAGAAAAACAATTTTGACCAATGTTTTTGAGAATGTACATAACGAAATCTTACACTTACATTTTATGAACTGATTTTTTTGTTGACGAAATCTCATATTTTACATACATTTTACGAACTGATTTTTTTGTTGAGGGTGAGTTGAATAAAATGGATATAAATATGGATTAGGCTAGTAGCGATTTTCCTGGGGGTTAAGTATGTTAATAAAATTAATAAAAACAGGGATATTGTATGACTTTGGACTGCTTTTCTGACTGTCTGACTGTCAACTGGCTGTCTGATACAGGCTTCATAGTTTGTGCAGGAAGAGAAAAATCAAGTACTCTTTTGCTTTCAGAGAGGCTGATCAAATGCACTGGTCTGAGTAGTGTTTATGCAGTGTTGTCCAGTAGACAACACTGCATAAATATTTAGGAATGTGTGATCAAAATACTGTGCATTAAGTTTGCATGGTGCAAAGCTGTTTCCTTTGAAGTTTTATGAATCTGGGTCCGTATGTTTAAATGTCCACCAAAGATTCCCTTTGGCTTCACTTTCAAATCCCATAAGACTTTCATATTGTTAACAGTTTGTAACATTTTAGAGTCCTGTCCCTTGTTTTTTAATCACAGGATTCAAATTGACACTTCGTGGCCTGTTCAAATAGTAGTAGTAAGTTGACCAGCAGTTAACAGACTAGGGGCAGCATTGTCCAATTCAGATCAGAATAGTTTTTTGAGGATGTTACCTTGCAATGACCATTTAGTACCTTAGATGGAAATAAAAAAACAAAACACCACAGCAATGACTGCTTAGCACCAAAAACATGGGGACAAAAAAAAAAAAAACGCCATAGAAACGACCACTTAGCAATAAAGATGGAGACAGAATGAAAAAATAATGAGGATTGCACAACCACTTCAACACTGCAACCAGATGATCACATTACTTAGAAAAAGCAGCATCACTGTCATCAGAGAGCAGATCAGAAGCCCTGCAATTACTGCTGTTGTCAGAGGTCTGGTTCATCTCTGCAAATGAAGGGGGGATTAATTCACTGACAGTCTCTGATGGACAGCAGCTGAAAGAGACAGCAGCCGCTTGACCCTCTTTGACAGAAACACGTCAACACTCTGCTTTCTGTCCTCACCTCCTACTCCTCCTCCATCTCCACCTCTTCTCCTATCCTCTCCACTCACCTCCTCTTCCTCTCCTCCTACTCCACCACCCTCTTCTCCTCCTCCCCCCTCTCTCCTCTTCCACTCACCTCCTCATCGTCTCCACCTCCATCACTTTCTGATCTTCCTCCCCCTCCACCTTCTTTCCTCCGTCTTCACTCACTCACCTCCTGCTCCCCCTCCAACTTCTTCTCCTCCTCCACCTCCTTCTTCCCCTTCACCCTCATGTCCTCCACCTCCTCCTCCTCATGTCTCAGAAGCTGAGTTTCTATCTGATGCTGACAGCTAACCAGTAATTACAGACAATCATCTAAACGGACAGTAATTACTGTGGGAAGGGTGGGGTTGTGGTGTGTCTTTAGAATATTGTGAGTTTGAGTCTAGCCCATGGCTTGCTTTTGTATGTCATTTAACCGCTGAATAAAACACTGTAAGGTAGTCAGTTACTGGAGAAATTGTTAAGTATGGATATGTCGGTGCAAAACTTTGGTGTAAAAGCACTGCATGCTTTAAGAGATGCATACTCATACCTATCTGATGGCCGTTACAGCCGTGGTGTGGGGGTGTGTGTGTTTCCTGTATTTACCTGTGTCTCTCCTCAAATTTCCGCCCTTTCCCCCTCCTACCGTTGCAGTGATTGTAACACCCGGGCCACACCGCCTGCGTGAGCGGTGTGTGACGGCTACCTCGCTGAACTGCTGCGGCTCGCACGCCTGTGGTGTCCACACAGAGCGCGTTGCTGCTGCGGCGCTGCCTATCTTTCTACATTGAGTTTGCCTTTGATAATGGTCATAGAATGTTTAATTTCATGTCATATAAATGTAATTTATATGTTGATGAGCGGTCCGACAAGCCAAGAGTTGTACCAAGGAAGCAGTCCGTGGTTTTTGTTTACCCTCGTTCAGAGAGAGCGAGAGAGAGAGCGAGAGAGAGAGCGAGAGAGCGAGCGAGCACCGGAAAAATACTGCCTATAGCCTACGTGGGGTTTCTGCTATGACTACCGTATTTCCACAATTAAAAGCCGGTACTCCACTAATTTAGCCGTGCAAGTCACTGAATTTTCTACAACACGGTTCTGCAAATATTTAACAATAGAAACCTTGTGTTAACAAATGAAGGGATTCTGTCCACAGAAACGCTAGATGGCTTTAATTTGAAACGGAAACAGAACGTGTTGGGTAAAATTTTTTTTTTTTTCATGTCTGTGACATATTCTACAGATATAGACATTGAAACTGTATTGAAAGGTGTAATGTTGCTGGTATGATGTCAATATGACTACCAACAGATAATTTTCCCTGTCTATTTTTGCTGAGAACCGCGCGCGTCATGCTGAAAAAATAGGCGAGACACCGAATCTCTGGATGAGCCGCAGCCGAGCCGCGCCTGAGCCGCGCCTGAGCCGCGCTGCTCACGCGGGCTGTGTGGCTGCTCTAACCTGTTAACATGGGCGCCGAAATTAAAAGCAACTGGTTCTGCGACGCACACGCGCCGCTCAAGCGGGCAGTGTGACCCGGGCGTAAGTGAGCAAAGGTGTGTTCACTTACTAATCAGGGCCTGGAGTATAAAGGACCAGGAGGAACAGATAGACGGGGCCAGTGGGCCAGTCGGCAGCTTCCAAGCTGTGTGGTTTGTCTTAACAATACTCGAGTTGTGGTGTACCGGGGTGGGTAAAAAGTTGTCTCCTTTCTAGAGGGAGTGTGTCTGTTAGCGTGTTTGTTGGTTTTAGAGCTGCAACGATTAATCGATTAGTTGTCAACTATTAAATTAATCGCCAACTATTTTGATAATCGATTAATCGGTTTGAGTAATTTTTTAAGAAAAATAAGTCAAAATTCTCTGATTCCAGCTTCTTAAATGTGAATATTTTCTGGTTTCTTTCCTCCTCTATGACAGTAAACTGAATATCTTTGGGTTGTGGACAAAACAAGACATTTGAGGACGTCATCTTGGGCTTTGGGAAACACTGATCGACATTTTTCACCATTTTCTGACATTTTATAGACCAAACAACTAATCGATTAATCGAGAAAATAATTGACAGATTAATCGACAATGAAAATAATCATTAGTTGCAGCCCTAGTTGGTTTAGTCTTAATTTAGTTTAACTGTTACTGTGTTTTATCTATTGCCTTCTTCATTTTCATAGAAGGTAGTTTTCAGTTGGCGGTTTGAGCCTTTTGTAACCTTTTATTTTGGATTGTTAATAAATCCTTGATTTGTTTGCATATTTCCGTTCTCCTGACTCCTTTGTCCCCTGGTTAATTTCTTGTGTTACTTCCCTCATCCCCTGGATAACTTTGGGAACGTAACACATACATATTTGAGAAGCTACATATCAAATTTCATAAGTATACATAGATATTTAAGAGATACGACAAGATAAGACAATCAAATATGAACTTACACATAAATAAGAAATATGAACCCTTTGGTTGGTGTTTTGTTAGTTAAGCTCAAATGCAGATATATCAGAGCCATATTACTACATATTACAACTGGTATACCAGTGAGAATAATTCGGGCTTTAAAAAAAAAAAAAAAAAATAGATCCCACATCATAACCATTAAAAGTAAAAAATAAATTGTTTCCCTTATCGAGTAGGGGAGAGCGGGGTAAGATGAGCCAGTGGGTAAGTTGAACCACCCCCTGTATCCTAGCAATGGTAAGCACTATGTGTCTTGTGACCAGGCATTTATGAAGAGACGTCCATTTCAACATGGCTATGATGGAACCAGCCACATAGGACAAGTAGTAAGTACATTTATGTTCATAAAAAAAAAAAATTACATTCATTGTTTAATGGCTGCTATTTTTTTTTTTTATTGCTGGCTCAGTACCAATTTAGCTACATTCAAACATGTACAATAACTGTTGGTCTACTACCAAGAACTAAAACCACATGAATTAATTAGCAAAAGTTGAGCAAAAAGCCAAGGGGTAAATTGAGCCAGTGGTTCAACTTACCACCTTGCTGATGTCTGATATTAACAATAGTATGTTAATGAATAATTGTGTAATTTATGAATTTATTTTGTATCTTGAACAATATAGAGAAGTGTCTCTGAACCCAGTCCTCAAGGACCCCCTGTCCTGCAACATTTAGCTCAACTCTACTCTTGCTGACCTGATTCAATTAAACCTGCAATAAGCGATTTCAGACCCTGTAACCAATCCTGAAACTAACGTGTGCTACGTGGAGATTTCCGTGAGACGTAATGATATAAACAGCCACACACGTGGACCAGCTGTGTTGTTGTTTTCACCTCTTTTCTAAAGCTTGTTGTCAAAGTCGGCCCGAGAAAAGGCGAATCAATGAAGCGAGTGAGTAAACATTTTCAACTAGTAAACTTGCTACCTACCTCTTCATTGTCATTGTGGGACATGCAACCTTCAGCGGGAGAAATATCTGGCAAAGTGAGACTGGTAACCGGCGATATTTCTCTGTAGGTACGTTTATTTTAGCCATTAGCCTTTAAGCCTGGTTTGTCCTTAAGGGCTTCCGTTGCCAGTAGCTTTGCTGTGTGTGTTTACAAAATGTGTTGCGGTTTCTATCACCCTCTAGTGGTCAGAAAAAATTGCTTAGTGTAGCTTTAAGGTGTTATGAGAATGTGTGGGCCTTAATTGAATCAGTGCAAGAGTAGAGCTGGATTTTGTATTTCCCTGCAGCCTGGATAGATGGAATATTGAGTAATAAACCTTACTTATTTTTAGAGCACTTTTCTTAAGAAGAGTAGGTGTGGCTTCACAGCCATGGGCTGTGCAAGGATTAAATATACAGACAAGGTTGTAAACATTTCATCACAGACCGTTATATTTTGTTTCCATGTTCATAAGTCTAGTTTGTGTTTTCATAAGTCTATATTGCGATTTTGACAGGTTTAATTCCAACAAGTAGCCACCTTTATTAGGGAATATTGAGTTGTTGGGGAATATTGAAGTGACTGTTTAATAGCCTAGAGTGTACACAAAGCCTATTTGTTGCTGTTGGATTGCAGTTTGTTTACGAAACACATTTGCATTTAGTTTGCAGCAATGTCAATTTTTTTTTATAACTTTGGCTTTGAATCTTTTATTTTCAAGACTTTTCACGTAATGTTATTTGTAATGTCAAGTAATGTTACATTTAACTCAATGACATGCAAGAACATTTTACTACTGTTGTAGTTCACGATTAATGTTATGAGAAAAACTATTGAAAACATCGGGCAGAAAATAGTTTTAATAAAGAAATTTAAAGTGACAACATTGACTTCAATCTCATTTGACATAAATTATTTATTTGTATATTATCCAGACTCCAACATGAATAATTCAGTGGCTCAGTTTGCCCCCAAGCGGCTCAATTTACCCCCTTGCTAGGATCAACTTACCCTCACCCTGGGGCAAATTGAGCCACAGGAATGTGAGACACTGTAATGTTAGTAATTAAAGTAGATATGGGTAGTGGAGACAAAAATGGTAAATGAATGCTATTCTGACATGTGTGTGTGTGTGTGCTCGTACTTTATGCCACCCCTGCATAAGTCAATGCCCCACTTGGGCCACCCCAGTCAAAAAAGTCTAGACACGCCACTGCTATGGAAGCTAAAGAAGCTAGCATGGAAGACGCAGTTTATTCCCAAAGGGAAAAACTCTACAGATATAAATCAGTTTTGGCCTATTTTTCTCTTTAGTGTGGTGGCGCAGAGGCTGTCAAATTACTTGGAAATTGTCAAATTCAGTCAGCTAAGCAAGAGAAGAGAAATGTAATAAAACAGTACAAATCATGTACCCAGCAACCTACTGTACCATGGCAGCATGTTTGTCCAATCCTATGTTACCTGTGGGTAAACTTAGCCTCTGTAGCAGCATAGCAGAGGCCTGTCTCACGAAGCGAGATTAGTGGCTTTTGGCTCATGATGGTATCTCACTTTTAACCAGGGTGGATCACCATGGTAACCTATGCTGCACAGCTAACCTGCTCCGGAGCAGGTTAAGGTGAGGCTATTGGATCAAAACATATGAAAGGCCCGCCTCCTGACCAATCAGCTCTCTGGAAACACGGAGTCACCATTCTTACAGGATCCCGATATGGACAAAAATACTGCATTCAAATGAAAATGACATTCATTCAATAAAGAAAACTATTGAATTAACAGACAGTAAGAAGTGCAGGGCGACATGTTTGCAGACCAGTAGAATCACGTTGCTTTCCACGTAAATGTATTATATCGGACATATAGCAGGTAGCCTACTTAATTGACCATATTATCAATGAATGAAAGTTAGCCTACAGTTGCATATTAATTGCGGTGAATGTTTTTCATTGGATTCCCGACAGTGTTTGGTTCAATGTAGGCTATTGCATTCATATTCCATTACTGCAGCCCCGAAGAACATGAGGCCGACTTTATCTTTTTACAGCCTCAATGTGTCCACAAATCATTTTATCAATGGAAAATATGCCCACTGTGTCCTGAAGGGGCAGTTCCTCCAGTAATCCTCTCTAGCCTTGGTAGCAGAAACAATGTTACTTTTCGTGGTTATATTTTGTAATGCTGACATTTATTCATAATAAGAGTTTGTTCTTCTTGAGAGAAGAAACCAACGTTAGTATCCATTTCTTTCTGATAACCATGTGTTGAAAATGTCAGCAGTATATATTAGGGCTTATATAATCCTGTAATTGGTCTATTAATTGTCTATGTCTTTATTGTTTGATTATTTTATCATAATTTTTTTGATTATTATTTTTATTACTTCTTTTTATAGTTTTGCGCTTATATTCTATATCCTTTTCCCCGCTAAATTAATTTTGCTGTTGTAACAATCTAATTCCCCCACGGGGATCAATAGTTTCATTTTATCTTATCCAAATCGCCTGATCGTTTGGCAAAGCTAGCCTTAGCCTTATATATGCAGATATATACTATGGTGAACTCGCTTCGTGAGGCAGGCCTCTGGAAGCAGAGAAATAGAACAGTGCCAGAAAAACAAACACACCTCAATCTACCCACGCCCACCTGAGATCTTCCATTTTCCAATTCACACAGACAAAGAAGACAAATGAAGAGCATCGTGGTGACTCAGCCCACCCAGCACCCGACGTCCACGGACGTTGCTTTTTGGGCTATATCTGGTCCGTCCATCGTGGCCATCATTTAGCCCAAAAATAGTCGTTGAAATGTTGGCTATGTTTAGTCCGTCCCTTTTGGTCCTAACTTAGCCCAAGACAGACGTCCGTTTTAGTCCAAATATAGCCCAACAGGACAACACTTAAAAAAAAAAAAAAAAAAAAAGTGCTGTTATTTGTTTTCACAAATAACTCTCATGTGATATTCCTTAATCAATTCATCCAGCTCAAAAAGCTAGGAGTCCCCGGTTAGTTTCCACTTGAGTTTGAATTAGGAAGTTCAGAAGTGCAGCTGCGCAGTGCCTCTGAGTAACGTGAAGGCAGCAACAAGCCAACCAACAGAGCTGTCTGTGGAGGCAACAAGAGCGGTCAACTCCCGTTTTCTGCTACATGTAAGTACACTTTTCAGTTCATTTTTCGTCATTTCGCCTGTTAGCACACTAGTCTCAAGTTTTGTTGTTTGACGACATGAGCTTATTCTTTGCTAACTAAATTTGGGTTGGGGAGGAGCTAACAAGCTAACCTAGCTTAATTTATTCCTGTATCTGCTTCTTGTGGGCACTTTCCAGGTAGACCAAACAATTTTGCGATTGCAGAAAAAAATGAAAGTGCCCAAACTATACCGGGGCTGGAATAAACTCGTACGTAGAGTTATTTTTCCCACAAGGTGTCTTCATCAAATTCAGTTCAGTAGCTATAATGTTAGCTTTGCAAGTGCAGTGGTAAAACTGTGACAAAAAATATTTCAATAACAAGTAGATTGAGCTAATTTAGCTGTGTTTTGTGTAAAAGGTTTTGAATTTATTAAGTTTGCTCCCGCTTTTTGAGTTTTTTAAATAACAATTGACACAGCGATCCACCAATCCATGCTTAGCATCACTCTACTTCCTCTGACATAGTTTCCTCCAACACATGCTCCGACACCGCATTCAAATATTAGAATTTGGCTTTTGTTGCAGTGGTTTGACTCTTGACAAGGACATAGGGCTGTGTTAAACAGAAAAATGTGTTGTTGGAGAACTGCTGAGGCGGACTGTAATGTTCACGGTAGCGTTCATCTTCAAAGTTTGTAGGACATAGCAACACTAAATAAAGGGGGCGGGAGTTAACAGAAATGTTGCAAACAGGCAGGACAGGCGCCTGAGACACACACCTTACCCACTTACCTAAAATTGCCTCCAGTTAGCTCTTCAGTTAGCCTAACTCAGTAAGTGCTGTTTGGATCCACCATTAAACCGTGACATTAATACCATCAAGACTATCAAGCGAATCGGAATATAGTGTTTAAAAGCAAATTGGCTGCATCCGTTTTTTTTTGAGACCACAGAATAATATTTCCCTTATCAATTTTTTTTAAATGCATTTAACAAAATTTCAATCTTGGGACAGTGGTAATTTTGTGGCAGCATGGCACAGAATGGCCTAGGTATGGGAAACACTGCTTTATGAGTTGCCATGTGTGTTGTATGAACAGAGGACCATGCAAAGGATGATGCTTTTTCTTTTAACTTTTTCCCTACAGATACCCATCCAGTTGGAGGGCTGTTACACAAGTTATGTAATGCAAATATTCTTTGGCCAGCACTTACAAGTAATATTTTTAATCACACTTTCCTATCTCTTGCAGCATGTATTGTGTATGTATATATTGTTTCTGTATGCATATCTGCTGCTAAAACATTTGGCTACATACAAGTTGGGTTTCACCCTACACATTTTTACAGTGTGTACAGAGTACAGATTGCTTTTTGTAAATATACCCTTTATTTATGTTTTGACTGCATTTTGTGAGACAGCATTTTTGTACCAGCTTTTCATTACTGATACCTGTAAATGTGGGTGAATACTTGTAATACTGTAATACAAAAAGCAAAAAGTTGAATATATTTATACTTAATAACTAGGAATAGTTCACCCAAAATGAAAATTTGGTCATTATCTACTCGCCCTCATGTCACACCAGCGAAATTTGTATATCCACGTAACGCACAACAAGTTTGCTAGTGCTACTCCATATCAGCCTTCTCTGAAAATAACTTAAGCGGCCAGATCCAGGTTCTTTAAAGTTGCAGAAAAGGGCAAACAATGACTATAAAATCCAGACCGCATAATCCAGAGGTGCTGCAGCCAAATGATTGCACTGTTAGTCCAAAAGGCCAATATTAACCTCATCTCCTAGATTTTCCTCACTAGAGCTCTGGTTACCTTATAGTGATCAGGTGGAAGAGTCTTGCTGCCTTTTTTTGGAACTCTAAAGAACCAGTTCCTGGTCACTTGTGTTCTTTTGGAGAAGGCGGAGCAGTGAACTATTACTTTAAGCTTTCACAATGGCACATTGTAAACAAGTATGAACAGGGTGCGTGCTTCTTCCTTGCATCCTTGCACTGTAGATGCTTCATATCCATTATTGTGAGTGTAAAGGTCTTTTGTTGTTGTAGCTGCTGTTACCAAGTGGGACAACATGGCCACAGACCACGACGTTCATCACTGTCCCTGAGCATCTGAAGCATGCCCCTGATCGATCTGGTGGTGGAGGTTACAACCAGATAACAGAGGACGCTTGAAAGTACACATGCACGTTTCATGCCCATATATATAATTATTTTCAATGTTTGTTATGGCTATATAAGATTAACTTTAGTGTATGCAAGTTTAAAATTTGTGGCCACAGGGTGTCTCCAAAAATTGTGGATGATGTATAATTTAATAATGTACTAGATTGTACTGACTCTGGTACGGGCATCACTTTACTCTTTCTTGAAAGCAACATATTGAGTGTTAATAGAAAAGTAGGACAAAAAAGACACTAACCTAAGGTTTAAAAACATTGACAGAGGAGTTGCCTCTTTTTTTTAAAGTATAATTACAGTTATTTTCAATCTGGCCCTTATTTTTCTAGTTTTTGCCATCATGACGATTGTTTTGAAAATCACTTACTTCACTATAGAGCATTTATACCTCGTCGCCAGGAGCGCTGCTCATACACAGAGCCAAAGCAGTAATCTCCAACAGCTGAATCCTAAAAGCTATTGAACACATATTTTCAACACCTCACACTGCAATGGGACCTTCCTACATCCAGTCTGATTATCTGAAACTTAACTTTATTGTGGTATTCCATGTTATTTTAATCAAGTGTCATGTCTGTTTTTGCATGTACTACTTTGATTTCAGCCCATGCAACCACACACACAAATATACACACATGCACACACATTACAATCTGATGCATGTTTATTTTTAAAAAACAAATCAACACTAAATTACAGGGCAGAAAATGAATCTTGCACTGCTCTCTATGGATTTAAACTTAAGCTTGTTGCACTTAGGTATGTTGCCTTTGACAGCTTATGGAAAAACTTGTGTAGCAGACCACTTTTTGGTTTTATGTATAGCTGTTACTCATTTTGTCCACAAGAGGGCAGCCTTGTGTTGCTAAAATGGTTAAATAAGTTAAAATCTTTAAAAACTAATAGTTAAGTTACTTTAAATGCATTGTGACATGATTTCGTTACATAAATATATTTCATGATTGGAGTGCATTATAGTAAAATGTCATTCATCTGGTTTTTATATGCATATTGTCCGTTTTGAAGGTTATATTTGTAATGAGCTTTTATTTTGAAGAGATCGCTAACCTACTATGTCACTTGCTGGCTATGTTGTGTCTTCCGGTAAAAACAAGGTGATACGGAACGAGTTAACGGCAAAGTAATAAGTTAAGGTAAACAAAGGAGAAAGAGGCAATGAAAGAGTTGCGGTAAATGAACAATAAAGGACTGGAAATAGCAACCCCCCGAGGAGGCACAAGGTTAGCAATTTGTAGTGTTTACGGTACTTGTGTTGATGATTTGTATCAGAAAGCTAAAGCTATGCTAACTGTTTTGCATATAATGAAAACATAAATGTAACTGGTGTATCTTTGTGTCTTATCAGTTCTCACGTTGGTATTCAACGAGTTGGTTACGGAATGGTTTATGGAAATAAATGTTGAAAACCACCAGTCGAGTCCTAAATCTTTCGGAGGGTATGCTACAGTGAGAACTTACCCCAGCGAGGCACCAGGGATAACTTCGCTCATCAAGGCTCCGGTGACTTCGCCCAGCAAGGGACCAGTGACAACTTTACCACATGCATCGCCACTCCGTCTGTGAACTCCACGGTCAAGCAGCACAGCACGGAGCTACGCTACAGCATCGTATGGTAAAGTGATGGCTCAAGGGACGGTAAAGACTACAAATACAGTAAAAATGGATGTCTTAAAGGAACAGATAAATAAACTACAAGCAGAAATTGAAGAAAATAGAGGATTGCTAAATCAAAAGGATGAAGAACGCTTGTCATGGCAGGAATTAAAGGAGCTAACTGAAACCAAAAATAAAGAACTACTTGAGCTTCAACACGAAATGAATGAAACGGAGGAAATAAAAATACCACGTCATTCAGAACGCAAAAGTGTACCCACAGAGAGGTTTCTTGCCTATCAAAGGGAGGAACAAAGTAAAAAAGAAAGGAGACTGCTTAGCCTTTATGAACAATGGAAAATTCAAATCAGATCAACGAAAGAAAACCTAAAGCAAAACACAACAGATATGGAACTAGCTAAAATGGCAGACACTGTTGAAAACGGAAAAGATGACATCATGAAAATTTACTCTGATATAAGACAGGGTACCACCCCATCCGCTGATTTAAGACGCAAAATAGATGCTTGTGAGGCAGTCACTAAAGACATTATGAAAATAATAAATGAACGCTTATCCGGAATAGACGATGTCTTTGATGCAGAGCGTGAAAAACGCAAACTTCGTGAGCTCCATGCTCATAACTACGCCCACTCCATTTATGGGACTGCTTCTCAGTCAGCTAATAGTCACTTCTCTGAAGCATCAGTTATGGCTGCAAAGAGGGCTGAAGCAGTCGCAGAGCTCGCTGCAAAAGAAGCTCAGTGTAAACTAATGGAGGAAGAAAGAAAGCAGAAAGAAAAAATAAGGATGATGGAGTCTGAATTAGAGCGTTTGCAAGCAGAAAGGGACAGAGAAGTAGCACGTGTCAGGCTGGAAAGCTACGACAGAGAAATCAGACAGGAAACTGACAATCAGCCCTTACAGCAAATGAACAGTCTGCCTACACAGCAACAAGACAGTAGATACAACAGGCAGAACTCTGCCATCCCCTCTGTGTATCACCAAAACCCTTCCATAGTCCCACCAAATTCCTCCACTGACATCTCCTCTTTAGCCCAAGCGATACAAGACAGCATAACCATCAACAGACTCCCCATGCCAATGCCCACAGTGTTTGGAGGAGACCCCATCCACTACATTGAATGGAGAGCTTCATTCATGTCACTGATAGATAAAAAAGGCATCTCATCAGCCGACAAACTTTATTATCTAAAGAAATATGTCAGTGGCCCTGCTCACAAATGTATTGAAGGCACCTTTTATCGAGACGATGACGAAGCATACAGAGATGCATGGAATAAGCTCAACCAACGCTACGGGCAGCCATTTGTCATTCAAAGGGCTTTCAGAGACAAGCTGTCAAAATGGCTGAAAGTGCAAACCAAAGACGCTGAAGGGTTAAGGGCCTTCTCTGATTTCCTGAATGCCTGTCTCCAAGCCATGCCTCACGTGAGAGGTTTAGAAATCTTGAATGATTGTGAAGAGAATCAAAAGCTGACACAGAAAGTCCCAGATTGGCTAGCAGCACGCTGGAATCGTCAAGTCTCAATAGCTCTCATGGAAGGAAGAGACTTCCCCACTTTTGAAGACTTCGCCAGATTTGTGTCAGTGGAAGCGGAGATAGCATGTAACCCAATCACTTCCCTGCATGCTCTACACTCATCCAGCTCATCCTACGTCAAAAGAAACACAAATGAAACAAAGGGAAACAAAGTAAGTGTCTTCAGCACTCAAACAAATGCGAACACTGAAAACATAAGGTCAAACTACGGAAAAGAAAGGCCTCCCTGCATGTGGTGCAAAGATGACAAGCATCAACTATCCAAGTGCTCAAAATTCAAAGAAAAATCCCTCGAGGAACGACGAACATTCATAAAAGACAATAAACTGTGCTATGGATGTGTCAAACCAGGTCACAGCGCCAAGGAATGTCGTCACCGTCACACCTGTGATCTGTGCAAGGGAAGGCATCCCACCTGTCTACATGATGAACATTACAGAGGGCATGAGGAGAAAGATAGACCTGTAAGCATGGAAAAAAGGAAAATTACAGCAAATGTGAACACAGCTTCAAACTGTACAAATGAAATTGTGACAGCTAGCCCACTCTGTGTCACTAAAGAGGGTCAGTCATACAGCACCACCATGATCGTCCCTGTGTGGATCTCCTCTGCCACCCAGCCGTCCAAAGAACATCTCGTCTATGCACTGCTGGACACCCAGAGCGACAGCACCTTCACAGAGAGAGAAGTAAGTGATGAATTACAACCAAACACTTTCCCTGTACAACTGAAACTCACTACTATGCTAGGAGAGAGCATGATAATGAAAAGTGAAAGAGTAGAAGGACTTCGTGTCAGAGGCTACAATTCAGGCATTTACATTGATCTCCCTCCTTCATACACAAAAGACTGTATCCCCATGAACCGTGATAACATACCTACCCATCAAACAGCAAAACAATGGCCTCACCTAGCAGCAATCACAGATCAGATACCCCCTCTCCTCAGCTGTGATGTTGGACTCCTCATTGGGTATAACTGTCCAAGAGCTATAAAACCCAGACAACTGATTGATGGAGCAGACAATGAGCCCTACGCCGTCCTCACAGACTTGGGGTGGAGCATTGTGGGCTGCTCTACACCTGGCTTTAATGAAAGACAGTCCAGCCTGTGTCACAGAGTCACGGTAAAGGAACTTCCTCCAGTAACGCCGATGGATGTGATAAGCGTCCTGGAGTCAGACTTTAAGGACACGAAAGGAGATGACAAAACTGTCTCACAAGAGGACCTCATGTTCCTGAGCACACTCAAGGATGGTATAAAGAAAAATGCCCAGGGACATTACGAGATGCCTCTTCCATTCAGAAAACGGCCCTCCCTACCTGACAACAAAAGGCTCGCTGAAATCAGGCTCAGTCATCTTCGACGCAAGTTCAGCAGGGATGAAAAATACAAAAGAGACTACACAACATACATGAAGGAAATCATAAAAAGAGGTGACGTGGAAGAAGTGCCCACAGATGGAACTGAAGGTGAGCGGTGGTATATTCCACATCATGGCATATATCACCCTCAGAAGCCTGACAAATTGCGTGTTGTGTTCGACTGCTCTGCAAAATACTGTGGCACAAGCTTAAATGAACACCTGCTCCCAGGACCAGACATGATCAATAACCTGACAGGTATTCTTATAAGGTTCAGACGGCATCCCATTGCTCTTCTATGTGACATAGAAAAAATGTTTCACCAATTCCATGTCCAAGAGGAAGACCGCAACTACCTCCGGTTCCTCTGGTGGAAGGATGGAGATACAACAACACAACCTCAGGAGTACCGCATGAAAGTACACCTCTTCGGTGCGGTGTCATCCCCTGGGTGTGCGAACTATGGACTTAAGTATTTAGCCAAAGAACACAGCCACTCACACCCAGTAGGAGCACAATTTGTTGCAAAAGACTTTTATGTAGACGACGGAGTGACAAGTACAGACAATGTGAAAAGAGCCATTCAGTTGGCACAGGAGGCAAGGGAGATATGCAGCAAAGGTGGTCTCCGTCTCCACAAATTTGTGTCAAATAACCATGCTGTATTACAGAGCCTGCCCCCATCAGAGTGTGCGACAGAGACAAACACAAAGGACTTAACATTCAATGACACACTGGAACGAGCTTTAGGAATTCAATGGAGCATAAAAGAGGACAGCTTCAGATTCAACAACACCTTAAAGGACCAACCAGCCACACGGAGAGGCATATTATCTACTGTCGCTTCCATATATGATCCTCTCGGCTTTCTCGCACCATATGTCCTCCACGGAAAGAGAATCCTCCAAGAGATGTGCAACCAGGGCACTGGTTGGGATGAACCCCTGCCAGAGAGGTTAAAACCACGGTGGGAGAGTTGGCAACGTGATTTCACCAACCTACAGAAAATAAACATCAATCGCTGTTACTTACCTGCTGACTTTGGAGAAGTTGTAGAGACTGAATTACACCACTTCTCAGATGCGAGCACAAGCGGATATGGACAATGCTCTTATCTGAGAGTCAAGAACAAGAAAGGAGAGATTCACTGCTCACTGGTGATAGGAAAGGCTCGTGTTTCTCCAACAAAAGTGACCACAATACCACGGCTCGAATTAACTGCAGCAGTGGTTTCAGTCTCCATCAGTAACATGCTCCGAGAAGAATTGAGAATTGTTGATGGAAAAGAATACTTTTGGACTGATTCAAAGGTGGTGTTAGGCTACATAAATAACGATGCACGGCGATTTCACACTTTTGTAGCCAACCGGGTCCAGAAGATCCGCCACTGTACAGACCCACAGCAATGGCGCTACGTCCCTACGGATGAGAATCCAGCAGATGGAGCATCCCGAGGTAAAACTGTAAATGAACTACTTGCATCTGACTGGTTCACCGGCCCCATGTTTCTCTGGGAGAAGGAGTTACCCACGGAAAATGATGCAGTGCCAGACCTGTCCATAGGGGATCCGGAAGTCAAAAAAGCACAAGCCTTGCAAACAAAAACCACAGAAATAATGAGTCTTGTCGACCGCCTGTCCAAGTTCTCATCATGGTCCCGAGCTACCAGAGCTGTAGCCCGTCTGCTTCGACGAGTCAAAAAGATTACATCACATGCTCTTTCAACAGTGAGCGAAAGAGAAAGTGCTGAGCGTGTCATAATCCAGGATCTGCAAAGACAAGCATATGAAGAGGAAATCAAATCATTGAGCAAAGGTAATCAACTACAGCGTGGCAACAAATTACACCACATTGATGCTTTCCTCGACACAGACGGTCTCCTCAAGGTGGGAGGACGACTCCGCCACTCGTCACTCACTGACTCCTTCAAGCATCCAATTGTCATTCCTAAAGAGCACCATGTGACAAAGTTAATAATAGCTCACAACCATGAAAAGACAAAACATCAAGGAAAAGGATTCACAATAAATGAAATCAGAGCCAGTGGATATTGGATTCCTGGAATGAGCAGAGCAGTAACATCATACATCCATCAGTGTGTGATCTGTCGTAAACTCAGGAGAGCTGCAGAGGGTCAAAGAATGAGTGACTTACCTGTTGAACGCGTCGAGCCCTCCCCTCCTTTCACACACTGTGGTATGGATTGCTTTGGCCCTTTCATGACGACACAGGGAAGAAAACAGCATAAACGATACGGCCTGCTCTTTACCTGTTTTTGCTCACGAGCCATTCACATCGAGATGTTAGAGGATATGTCCACGGACACCTTCATCAACGCCCTGCGATGTTTCATTGCTCTCCGTGGTGCAGTCCGTCAAATTCAGTGTGATCAGGGCACCAATTTTGTTGGTGCCAAGAATGAATTCAAGACAGCTTTACAAGAACTTGACACACAGAGATTGAACACATTCCTGTCACAGAAACAGTGTGATTTCATCATGAATGCACCTCACTCCAGTCACGCAGGGGGCGTGTGGGAGCGCCAGATAAAGACTGTCAGAAGTGTTCTGAGCTCTACCCTGTCTCTTTCTCAAGGCAGACTCAACGATGCTTCATTAAGGACTGTACTGTACGAAGCCATGGCCATAGTCAACAGCCGACCCCTCACTGTTGATAACTTGAACTGCCCTGACAGCCTTGAACCTCTCACCCCCAATCATCTCCTCAACATGAAATCCAGCACAGCACTTCCTCCACCAGGCACATTCCCTAAAGAGGACCTGTATGGAGCAAAGAGATGGCGTCGTGTACAGTTTTTATTGGAACAGTTTTGGAGTAGATGGAAACGAGAATATCTCCACAATATCACCACAAGGCAGCGGTGGCACACGCCAAAAAGAAATCTAATGGTGGGTGATATAGTGATGGACAAAGATGAACTGTTACCCAGAGGTGAATGGAGACTTGCAAGAGTCATAGAGACCGTCAGTGGCAAGGATGGACTTGTAAGAAGAGTGAAAATCTCAGTAGGAGATAAGAATCTGAGCAAGAAGGGTGAGCGTCTTGCCAAACCTTCAATATTGGAACGCCCAGTGCAGAAGTTAGTTCTGCTTTTTGAAGCTTCTTAAGATGTGGCTACACAAAGACAATGACACTCTTATTGAGAAAATTATTCTTAGTTCACACTCACAGTATTCAATGTGGAACACAAATAATTTTGGTGGGAGTGTAGCAGACCACTTTTTGGTTTTATGTATTGCTGTTACTCATTTTGTCCACAAGAGGGCAGCCTTGTGTTGCTAAAATGGTTAAATAAGTTAAAATCTTTAAAAACTAATAGTTAAGTTACTTTAAATGCATTGTGACATGATTTCGTTACATAAATATATTTCATGATTGGAGTGCATTATAGTAAAATGTCATTCATCTGGTTTTTATATGCATATTGTCCGTTTTGAAGGTTATATTTGTAATGAGCTTTTATTTTGAAGAGATCGCTAACCTACTATGTCACTTGCTGGCTATGTTGTGTCTTCCGGTAAAAACAAGGTGATACGGAACGAGTTAACGGCAAAGTAATAAGTTAAGGTAAACAAAGGAGAAAGAGGCAATGAAAGAGTTGCGGTAAATGAACAATAAAGGACTGGAAATAGCAACCCCCCGAGGAGGCACAAGGTTAGCAATTTGTAGTGTTTACGGTACTTGTGTTGATGATTTGTATCAGAAAGCTAAAGCTATGCTAACTGTTTTGCATATAATGAAAACATAAATGTAACTGGTGTATCTTTGTGTCTTATCAGTTCTCACGTTGGTATTCAACGAGTTGGTTACGGAATGGTTTATGGAAATAAATGTTGAAAACCACCAGTCGAGTCCTAAATCTTTCGGAGGGTATGCTACAACTTGCTTTTGACATCGGTGGCTGGGGTGATTTTGGGGCAGGGGTTCTGCCCTATGTGATCTAGAGTTGATTTGCTCTGTATTTTTTTTAACTTTTTTTTATGTATGTAATGTATGTAAGCTGACAATATTGTTTCAGTTTAGCTAGCAGTCATGATAAAACAATTTGAAATGCCTGTACTTCTGTGAGCTAAATAAATGTTTCTTTTATGGTTACTACTTTCTCAAGTGTCATTTGTATGGATTTTAAACAAATTCTAAATTGTAAATTGTGTTCAAATTAAGTAGTTTGCAAGACGTTGAAACAATGACATGAAATGGACGTCTTTTCAACTTTCACTTTCAACTAAAACCAGACGTAGACGGACGTCCTTAAATAGTTGTCTTTTCAACCACCTGAAAAGACAACTTTTCAACAAACTTAAAAAGACGACTTTTCAACCACCTGAAAAGACAACTTTTCAACAAACTTAAAAAGACGACTTTTCAACGACCTGAAAAATACGTCTTTTCACCTTTCACTTTCAACCAAAACCAAACTTATATTAGACGACTGGCATAGTTGTCTTTTCAACTACATTTTGCTGGGTGGGAGTGGTCTAAAGCGTGTGACATGTTTGCGATGTCCTGGGTTCAGATCTGTTCCAGTACCTTTGTTGCATGTCTTCCCAGTCTTTCCTGTCTCTCTCCACTTTAATCTGTCCAATAAAGGCAAAAATGCCAAAAACACAAGTGGCGATATCCATTTGGTGATTTGATAATAAAAAAATAATCGACCACTATTCACACATACCAGCAACATACATTAAAGCTAGGGTAGGCAACTTTGGAGAAAAGAGCAAGACAGAGGTAGAATTTGAAGATACACAGCCTCTCTGCTCCCTCCCTCTGCCCCGTAACGCCTCCCCCCAAAGGAGCCTCATGCGCGTTCATGAGTTCGCCTGTCAACTGAACTGAGCTACTGATCGATGTGTGATTCCCAGATAAGAAGAAACGCTGGTAAAAAAAACATTGAGCATTTACATGTTACTCACAGATATATGCCACGCTGTATATAATATCAGAAATTAGTGCAATTGTGCTTGGTAAGCTTGCCTTGATTGACCGAAATGAGCTGTCATCCAAACGTGTGTGTGTGCCAGCCTGCTGTGCTCGCGCTTACGCAGGAGAGCCTGTCAACCGGTTTCCCTCACTGTACACAGAGACATGCGTCTGTTACAGATATTAATGAGCTGGGCAAATGTAAAAATCGAGAGAATTGGGCAAATATCTTTTTAATTTAAGGTTTGGTAGTTCTTCTAATATTACTCAAGGCCAGTAACCGCACACACTGTTTGTTATTATTATTATTATCAGTAGTAATAGTAGTAGTAGTATTAGCTTGTCGCATGGCCTAATTTGTTCATACCTGCAACTTATGCTTTCAGGAACGATACAACACAGCTCTTACCAAAACGAGGGTAATTATCGAGAGAGTGAACGGCCAGCTTAAAAGGCGATTTCACTGCCTCCACACAGAGTTACGCTTGGAACCTGAAAGGGCTGGCAGAGTCATCGTTGCCTGTGTTGTACTCTTCAACATGTCAAAGGACTTGGGTGTCTTGCTGGATGAAGAGGACAAGGACCACGAGATGGTGGAGGAGAGAGGGGGTGAAGAGGACGCGCCAAATGATGGCAACGCTGTCCGAGACATGCTGGTGGACAATTTTTTCACATAGACCAGACCAGACTCGTGAATCGAAGGCTCATACTTTTGCCCTACAAAATGACTTCATACCTGATAAATGAGCATATGACTTGATTGTTTTATTGCATTTTACTTCGTTTATTTGATTTGAGGAACAAGGAGAGGGTTAACAAAACAGGCCTAGATAAACAAGCTAAATAAACGAACAATAGCCTACATGTAGTAGGCCTATATACAAAAATAATTATTTAAGTAGACCAAGGTGATTTAATTCATTGACAGAATCAATAATACATATGACTGTAACCAGCAGCTGAAACACAGCGAGGTCAAAGAATAAATATGTTTGTTCACTGTGCTTTGCTCATTCTACTGGTGTGAGGGTTATTAATCCTTCATTTGCCAAAGTGTTTAATTTGTGTTGCAGTAGTATGTTTTAAACTCAGATTATTCTTTTCAATTTCTAATTTGGAAATTTCAAGTTCTGTTTTTTTCTTCTGCAGCAGTAGAACTTCTCTCTGTAGCTCAGCCAGATCACTTGAAACAGGTACAGATGCTCTTCTTTGGGTGGTAGGCTGGGGTCTTTCCTTGGGTCTTGTGTCTTCATGCTTGCTGTTTTCCCTGATGATGGAATTGGTTCAATAAATTGGTAACACTCGGTCGGTCGGTCGGTCTCTCTCTCTCTCTCTCTCTCTCTGTCTCTCTCTCTCACACACACAAATCAATAAAGCATACTACTTTAATGGCTACAGCCTATAGTCTGTTTCTAATGGTTAAAATCGGGGCCAGTTGAAATTAAAAAGATTAGCTATATTTGACCATGTGTTTCCTTACCTTTGGTCTAAGCTGAAGCCGGCAGTGGCTGAAGAGAAGATAACTTCATCCTCACCACCATCATCATCATCATCCCTAGCGGACAGGTATTACAGGGAGGGGATAAAGAGTTACTTTTAGGCCTGTGGCCACTAGCCTTTGTGATCCAAGCTGCATAATGATGCTGCTAATAATGCTAATAACCCATGAATTTAATATTGCATTGACATTATTATGCATGAGGAAACGAAATTCGTTAGATTAACTACTTTAGAAATGAAATTCAGTATATGAGTCAATCTGAAGTTGTAGGCGATCATTTATGTGTGGCGAAAAAAATTATCTTTCCTTCCTCCATATGTTTCAGCATCATCTTGACCTGCCAGATTTTGTTATAACGTCAATCAAAACATGCTATTATAACACCTAATGTAGGCCTAAACTATTAAAGATAGCCTTCCTACACTATGCGTTCAACTGTCAATGTATAGCCTACATATTAGGCCTACCTGTTGTTCCCAAAGCCACTTTGAGGAACTCCACTAATGCCAACGAGGGAGGGGGAATCCTTTCCCAAAATGTCCTGAACCAATTTGGAGGAATCAGACAGCTCTTTCGGTGGTGGCCCTCCGCCTGCAACACCAGCGTTAACAGCTGTTAAAGTTATTGTCAACATTGTAACATTAATGTAGCTAGCCAAACGTTAACGTAACTCTGTCTCATAACGTTAGATATATCGTTTTATTGAAACTCACCAGTTTTTGTTGACTCCTGCTGATGTTTGGCGATCTCCTTTCTTGCTGTCACAGCAATATTTTCATATTTCTTCATTACTTCATCCACTGTTCGTTTCACAGCAAGATTTCTCGCATTGATTTTGTCAGTTACTTCTTGCCACATCTTCTGCTTGTGCGTATGTGTTACGGCTGGGTTAAATTTACTTTGTAGTATGCGCTTACGCTTTCCAAATTCTTCGAGGAGAACAACATTTTCATCTTCTGCCCAGTTTGGCTTTCTTTTTCTTTTTGTATTCTCTTTGTTGTCCATTTTGGAGAAGCTAACGTTAGCTAACACTGACAATAATGCTGTCAAGTACGTTAAATGATGACGATGTGAACGAAGCGTAACCATGGTAACTGAAGTGCACATGCTGTATTATGACAGTAACTACCGTGAAAGCCTTAGTCTAAACACTTAGGCAAGGAGACAACCTAAGAGGCTTTATGCAACGCTCCTAAATGAAGCCCTCAGCTTAGGGAAATATTTTGCATAAGGGAGAAACTTAAGTTTGAAACTTAAGGTAGTTTATGCAACCGGGCACTGGTACCCTCTGCAGCTGAGGGAAATAAAGGCCCGGGCCACTATTAGAGGAAATACGGTAATCAACAAATTTAAGAAAAAGTACAAATGTAGTAGTAGTAGTAGTACTAAGATAGTAGTAGAATGAGCAGTAGTACAAGGTGTACAAGGTGGTTGCTAGAGTGTTGCAGCTGTAGAGGTCACTCAGTCTTCTCTTAAAACAAAATCTGTCTTTGTTCTGGGAAATGCTTCAGCAGTTGTCTACAAGACTCATCATAGTCCCACCAAAGGCTTGCCGTCACGCCCCCCTGCGCACTGGGTACTGGTCATTTTTGACCACACTTTGCACCATGTGCCAAGGCACATGAAAATAGGGCCTTATATGTTTTGGCCTGTGCACTAAAAATGTTTTTGTCTTTTTAGGTGAGGGATCTGAGGTCTCAAGCAGTTTGAAAAATAGGCACTATTCTCACTGATGGTTTTGTTTGTGTCAGTCAGTCATATAGAGCCATCAAAATTACAAAGATTAACAGTGAAAAGCTCTTTGTTGGGTCTCAAAAGATTGGAGTGAGATCAGTAGAACCATTAAAAAACAAACTTACGGACTATGACCGGATATATAGCCAGGTCCTCGAACTTCTTTTTCCCCTTGCGACCCTTTAAACTGTAGTTGGCCCAAAGGGCATTGGTTCCAATTTTGCGCATCATTCGTCTAACAGAGTCACCAGGAGTTGCACCTCCCAGGAGAGACAGATAATCGACCTGAAAAGAGAAACAATGCAGAAAATTAATTATCTTATAGGATCGTATTACCTATAGTGATTTTCTGTTCCCTCAGTGTTCGTTTTGTTAGGTCTGACTATTAAACTAATAAAAGGTCAGATTCATCTGTAGTAACACCTTGTCCTAACAGCGTTAACCAAAAAAGGTGTAACTGAAGAATTAGGCCAGTAACACACAACTCAAAATCCAGTACAGTGACACTTATGGATAATAAGGTACAGTAACTAGAAAATGCACTCAGTAGAGCGCAGACCTCTGCCAAGGAGGCATATCACATTCATAGTCGTGTTTCTGTTTGTCCTTGTAGCTTTTGGGTCACTGGCATGAACTGTTAATCAACTCTTCCTTGGCTCAGGGCCGATCTTTCTACAAAGTTTCATGTAAATCTGTTCAGAACTTTTTGAGATATCTTTGTGACAGACAAACAGACAAGACATACCCACTACACCATGCCCCCTTTTGGCCGACTGGCGTGAGAAGTTAATCAGCCCTTCTTGGCGCATGACCAATTATCCTGCAAACTTTTGTGTAAATCTGTTCATAACGTCTAACCCATTTCTTGGTGCAGATGGAGGCAGGAAACTTCATCACTAACAAAATAGAGTTTTCACTGTACACAAGAGGGCTGATCACTTCTTTATTAATCAACAAGTGCCAAAAATGCTAACAATGTATTTGGCTTATCAACTTACAAGCAAAATGCACTGTTAGCATTTTTTGCACTTGTGGATTAATCAGGGAAGTGGAAGTCATCAGCCTTAATATGTGCATTGAAAACTTCTACTTTTGGATTATCATTTGGATTGGGCTATTGAGCATTTGTCTTGTAGCCCAATCCAAAATAAATGCAAGTGATTATTCATTGAATACCGGAGTGCTGCAGGACAGCTTTTTAAGTACATAAATGTTATATCCACAAAAATCTTTGAATGTGACTTGAGACAATTGTTTATATATATATTCAATGTGAAGTGGCTGTTTTGCACACACATACACACGCACACAAACTAATACAGTAACATCCTATTTTCACATACCACTTTCTTTCTGTGAGCTGTGTCCTTTAGCTTTTCTGAAGCCTCTTCAAGTTCTGCTGGAGTCTTTAGTGGCCTGGTGAGGTCTTCAATCTCGGGGTCATCAGACCTCATGTCTTTGGTTAAAATGGACTGAATGGTCTCCAGAGATTGTTCGATCTTGTCCAGCCTCATAAAGACGGCCCTCACGTATGCTGGTGTGCAGGAATCATCTAAAATATAACAATACATTTGAACAATTGTCCTATGGCCCTTTTTGACTACAAGAACTTAGCAAGGCGTGCTGTGCTGACAAGCATTGTGTGACATCCAGTCTTTAATATCTGTAATACAGTGAATAAAGACAGATGTACTGGCAGGGCAACTGGGTTTAACCGGGAGGTACAGCTGTGTATCGTGTATCAAGGGACCTAAATTTGTGCAAAATAAACTTAAAACTGTGTACAATTGGATCATGGCACCATATGCAAGTTGCTTAGTGACTACAGGCATACCTTGGCCACGGCTCTGTAACACAGCCCTGGCTGGAGTAACATCCAAACTTGTGGTTCTTGCGGGCAACGCTTAAAAAAAAAAATACAAAATTTATTTTAAAAAACACTTGTTACAGGTGTAATCAGTGTTATAAGGATTCTGATCTAGAACAGTGGTTCTCAACTTTTTTTAAGCTGCGACCCCCCAGAATAGTCAGGTTAGTGTTCACGTGCCTCACTGGCCTCACTCTGTGGACCAATCAGCAGGCCAGGCCACCGGTACAACTCCCGGTTCTCCCGATGGCCAATCCGGGCCTGCTGGGACATTTAACTCACAGTACCCTGATGCAAACACATGATCGCTCTTGAACTGTTTGCATAAAGTCTATTGTAAGGCATAATTATATCACTGGTACAGGCAATGTTATGTTAAAACCATTCCCTAGTCTAAAATATGTTATTTTATTTTTTTCTCTACAAACATCTGGCGACCCCTGAAAATTATCTGGTGACCCCCAGGTTGAGAACCAATGCTCTAGAATGTGTAATTGTAGTTCAATTTGTATCTTGGTGTCTTATTTCATATTGTAGTTTTCTTAATGGATATTACAGTATCAAACAACAAACTGAAAACAAATGGCAAAATGGAAACTGAAAGTTGGACAAGCAAAGAGGTGCAGGTACTAATTAGTTGAATTTGGTCATCCTTTTATAGTCTCTGTTTTATATTAATAAGCAGCGATTTTGATCCCCTATCTTTCTTGGGTGTTGTGGAAGGTTGTTGGTTGGATTTCAGGCTGCTGCCAGCAGGAAACAGCCTGAAATCCAACCAACAGCCGAGCCGAGTGGTTACCTCCCCCACAAGAGTGAAATGTAATTAAAAACAAGACTAACATAACTTATTCCATTTTGCAGCCGTTGTTTTCACATGCACAACATCCCATGAAAAATGAAGTAGGTAGTGTAACTGTATCATTTTTTATGATGCACTTCATACCCTTCACTGTTGGTTCTTCATACAGTGGTAATGGAAACAAAAATCAATCACAGAACTTCACAGGTTCTGAAAAGGCCCAGGTTATTGAAAGTTCCAGGGTACCATTGGTAGTTGAAAAGGACAACCAGCTGGTGTATTACTTTGCTTCTACTTGGACACTTAAATGGCAATGATCAGGAATCCAACTTACTTTGAGTGCTTGGAGTTGTATTTGGAGTGCTGGTGAGGGAGGGACCTACATTTGTGCAAAATAAACAAGTTAAAATTGTGTACAATTGGATCATGCCAACATATGCAAGTTGCTTAGTGACTACAGGCATACCTTGGCCACTGCTCTGTAACACAGACCTGGTTGGGGTTTCATCCAAACTTGTGGTTCTTGTGGGCAAAGCTTAAAAAAAATATACAAAATGTATTTTAAAAACACTTGTTACAGGTGTAATTAGTGTTATAAGGATTCTGAACTACAAGCATATTAGATGGCATCCTCCAGAACAGGGGTTCCCAAACCTTTTCATGTTAGGACCCACATGTAGAGGTATTATTTGTCTCGAAATATTTTGTGTGGTTAAATTAAGTTGTCAAAAAAGTAGTCTTACATTCAATATGAGTGCCCTTTCTAGGCAAAGAATACACCATCAGGTCCTTTACAGGCTACAAAACCATAATCAATATTTGATTCATCATCATACTTTCTGAGTGGTGCCTTTTTTGTTTTTAGAATATGATCCTTGTTGTTTTTAGACAGCACATAAGCTGCTCTAGGTTTTAAAAATGTTGTTGACAGGTAGCTATCTGAGTTCCAGGAACTTTTAGGAGGAGCTAGCAGGTTGTCGATCTTGATTGGTCAAGTGTTGACTTGACAACACTTCTCAGAGGACTAGAACAGAAAGCTAGCGGCAAACAGACTGCAAAAATAAAGTGCAAACTGCAAGTTGAACAGTGGTGCCTGCCCTTATCAGTGTATGGATCATAAAGTAGCTACCTTCAATGCCTCGTGTGCACTGTTTAACAAACATACCAGGGGCCGGTTGCACAAAGCAACTTCAGTTAAGATTTTCCTTAAAGTCCGAGTTAAGGTTTCCTTAAAATAAAATTGGTTGCACAAAACACCCTTAAGTCTTCTCCTTAAGGTTTCCTTAAAATGTTCACTTAAGTATTTAAGGTTTACTCCTTATCTTGGTCTTATACTTAAGGAGTCCCTTAAAGTTAGTTAAACCATTGCACAAAAGACCTTAGCAACCAAAGTCAGGAAAAAAAACTTAAAGTACCTCTGACACTGAGTTTATGGCGATAAATGAAGAAGTCGTATTTTTTTTGGAGCTCTTGGATGAACCTCTTCACCAGACTTCTTGAATTCATTTTCGTTGCAATTTCCTCCCACATTCGTTGTTTTCTGTTTGCTGTTATTTGCGGATCAAATTTACTTTTTAGTATGTGCTTTTTTTTATTGTATTCCTCCAGAAGTATAATCTTTTCCTCCTCTGACCAATTTGGTGTTCTTGTCTTCATTTCTTCTGCCATTTTTTTACTATCTATAGGCCAACTTTGTGAGACGATAACAGGTGAGGCGATAACAGGTATCACAAGCGCAAGTGCAAGCAAACAAACGGTCTCCATGGAAACTGTAGAATTTTACCACTGTAAAATCTCTTTCAATGCAGTAAATGCCTTAACGTTTTTCCTTAACTAAGGAAACCTTTTAAGGGATTCTGTGCAACACCCTTAAGTAAGTCCCTCAGCTAAGGAGAAATTAAGCCTTAAGTGTCATACTTAAAGAGAAAACTTAAGGTGTTTTGTGCAACTGGCCCCAGTATCTCAGCCACAGCGCTGCCGCTGTCGCGGGGCAGCGACATACCGACCGCGTAACCAACATTCGTATTCACCAGCTTCAAACTGTGGTCAAATTAGCTGGATATTTTGTGGATAGAATGATGCATAAAAATAATTTTCCTGCTTTGAACCAAAATGTATTATCATGGAGCCACGAAGCATGCTGCCTTCTCATGGCAGCTGCCTTCCTGTCTTTTTCCAGAGGGCAGCCTTCCTGTTGCAGCAGCCTCAGAGCCGTGCCACTGCAGCAAATTTTTATATCAATTATGGGGCTCGATACCTGGGTCTATTTTGGATCCAGATCTAGATAGTGAAAAACCCGAAACTTGATAGGCAGAGGCTATGGCCTTCTATGGCCCATGACATACGTGTGAATGAGTTCAGAAGTTATGAGCCTTTTTGAGATATGCCACGCCTACTACCACCCCTCCTTGCCAAGGGGCAAAAGGGGGCGTCCCCCCACAACTGGATAGCTTGATCATGCGTTATAGACTATTTCTTCTTCTGTGTGTAAGCTATGGACTAGGGTCTTTGTTTTTCAGGTCAAACAGTTTTGAACACATTCTTTAGTTTACTCTCTATTCCATGAATATGATAATCCCAAGCAGAATGTTTTCAACATAAAGGGTCTGTGTGCCTCTTTGCAACTGTGTTAAAAAATTAAAAATTAAAAAAAAGGTTAGAATAAATAAATATTAGATCGGTCCATAACGGCTTATACTCACAGTTCTGTGCTCAGTATCTACATGAATGAAAATGAAATGAACAAATTGTATCGGTGCATCCCAAATACACAGTCTGTAATTTGACATCATCACCTGATGTGTTACCTGTGTTTTTTTACACTATACAACACAAGTGCAATTTAGTTTTAATAAATTTCAAATAACTAAATTTGTGTGAAAGGGGGGGGGGAACAATGTTACTAATGGGTTGAAATGGAGACTTACTTGGGCTATTCTGGTTGTCTCTGGCTAAAAATAAATCCATTGATGGGGTGACTAAAAAAACACAAGGTCACAGCAAGTTAGAAAGTCAAAGCAGTTCACTGAAAGAGTGCTTACATTTTGACAGTTTCACTTGTACATAACCTAAGAAATGCTCTACAGGGGCCGGCTGCACCAGCTGAATGTATAAAAGTGAGGTGTAAGCCCTAGACCGGCCTTATCTTCATCTATCCTTTTCATAAGTATTTAAACCTGTTGCACAAATAGGTGTACTTGGTGCTGCCATTAAATAAACAAACCAACAAACACATCAACAACTAGAGAATGCGCTCAGTAGAGCGCATACCTCCTCCAAGGAGGCAGATCCGGTATTCGCCTTATTCACCTCGCCGCCGTGAGTAGTATAATACTGATACCTTTTTCCGTGCATGTGAACGTGCACGCGCATGGCTATGCCCCGCCCCCTGAGGTCACATGCCCCGCCCCCTGAGGTCACA
This sequence comes from Centroberyx affinis, assembly GCF_046629955.1. NCBI lineage: Eukaryota > Metazoa > Chordata > Actinopteri > Beryciformes > Berycidae > Centroberyx > Centroberyx affinis. Next base: position 130,456 of record NW_027280740.1, read on the forward strand.
TGCCCCTCCCACCATGACATCATCTAGCCCCACCCCCTGAGGTCACGACGTCACAAGCTCATGCCCACCTGACTTCACCAGCTCCTCATACCTGCGTGCGCATGTAATTTTACAAGGTGGGAAGTCTGTGGGCGTGTTTAAATTTACCTGTGGTCTAAGGGTATATAAGCTGTTACCTGTATTCATTCCTCCCTCATTGTATGCAGCAGGCTGACTGACCGGTTACTATCATCGCTACCACCAGCTGTTTGGATCGACTGGCTGACTGACCGGTTACTATCATCGCTACCACCAGCTGTTTGGATCGACCCCCACCGTTTGCTTACAATGGCCTCCGATCATGCAGGTATGTCGTACGCGGCCAGACCGATTGATTCAATTGTGGATGCCCCGGTTGAAGCCTGCAGTGCCCCGCGAATAAAGAGACGCCTAGACGCTGGTCTTACTGCTGCGGTGGAGCCTGAATTAAAGATAGAATTCAAGGGGGTTCAAGGGTATGTTTACAGAGTTAAATATCATAATGGAAGAGTTACAATGTGTGTGGGTACTCATAGCGATGGCTTTGTGGAAGACGAAACAACGCATATGTGGTTATCTGTAAAAGACTGGATGTTGTTTCGTGGTGCCGTCTGTGCCGACCTCGATCAGCCCGGCTTTTCTGAGGCCATGTATGTGTCGCAGTGGGTTAGTGCCACAGATCTGTGGATATACTGTGTTGAAGCGGATCGGTTCACCAGGCCGAAAGACAAGTTTATTTTTCTCCGTGTTTGTGAGGATAAGGACGGGTTGATTGCTGCCAGGGGTCGTACTGACTGGAGTATGCAACCGTACCCTCTCACTCTTCAAGAATCTGACACATGGTTTAAAACTGTCTTTTTTATCCAGTGGTGTGACTGGAGGTCTCTGGAAAGAGTGTTTAGCAAAGTTGACGAGGCGATCAAAAGAGACCGAATCAACACTTCTTATCAAAGTATTAGAAAACGTCTTCTTTTCGCTGATCTATCGTTGGGTGCGCAAGCTGGGGTCTCTTTCATTCCCTGTGTCGGCCGAAAATCATCAGACACCCCGACTACTGACTATAAAACATGGTAAATATGTTTGAATTATAACCTATAGTGTTATGGAATGTAGCAGGGTATAGACTAATATTAAAAGAGAGTAGATTCTTTATTTGTTGATATATAACAAGCGTGTGTGTGTGTGTGTGTGTTTTCTATTCTAATGTAATGTTTTGGTTTTTTTTGTTTTGTTTTTTTCAGATTGCCCCGCCCTACACCATGACAATGAGACTCGAGATGGTTTTTTAGAAAGTGAAGCTGCCGCCTTACCATCATCTGTAGTGGAACCGCCTGTGTTTCAGAAGGAGAAGAAGAGAAAAATAGAAATGTGCCTAGGTGTGTATATAGCACCATACCTGACCAAAGAAATTGTGGATGGTATAAGAGTCCTAACAGCCCGTTGTATGTCTGCTGCTGCGTACAAAAAGACAGCATCTGACTGTTACGGCTGTGAAATTGACCACCCGAGCCAGCACCAACACATATGTCTATATATGCCCAAGAATATCGCTTATGTAATGCATCTTTCTGAGATCTGTGATATGGTTTTCACAAAATCGTTCTTATATGCGCTACAAAGCCTTGTGATGGACATTGGTGCTACTAGTGAGAGTGTCCCAGATGACAGACTTTTAGGGGCTGTTGAAGTCATAATGACTGAACTGTCCTCGCATGAAGATGTGGCTGCGAAAGTAAGAGAAGCAGAACGGCTAAACAACGAATACAAACATGCAGACTACGTAGAGACTACTTTCCGTGTATGGAACTATGGAGAGGACCCTTATCCCGAATAAAAAATGTGGTATCTAATGTCTATGATGGTGTATCTTTTTACTGGATCTAGACACTGTGTAAAAAATAGATTAATATCCCTTTTGTGCGCATTAATCACTTGTGACACAAATGGGTGTGTTAACATACCTCCAATAGGATATGATGTTTTTAGTAAACATGTATTATATGTAAGGAGTAGAATTAAGGACTGGAATGATATTGTAACTTTATGTGCAAATTGTGATCGTTCTACTATAGTTAATGATGTAGTAACCAATTTTTTTTGTTGTAATGACATCTATACGGGTAATGTGTTTAAAATAGGACATATTATATGTCTGTGTGCATTTCTTAGTGATGTGTGTGTTTTAAAAATTAAAAAAAATATGTATGTTGATGTTTATGATCTTGCACAAAATCTAGCCCAATACATGACCGATAAAGATTTGGCAGTGTGTACACAATACCTTGATATGATAGATGCAGGAAGGTGTTTTGTTTTATGATGACTACTGTAACAGATAAATAAAACTGCATTGTAACAAACACAATGTGTTCATTTCTGTTTAATCACAGTCATGGAAAGTACGCTCCAAAAGATTTATTATGACCCTGCACATCCCGGAGGTCTCGGGAGTGTGTATAAACTTCGCACTGCTGTCAGGGATTGTACAGGAGTGACACCATCACTTCCCGAGGTTAAACGCTTTTTATTGCGACAAGATGTGTATACCCTTCATGCCAATGCTGCTAAACATTTTCCAAGGAATAGGGTCATGGTTAGCGGTATCGACAAACAGTTCCAGATCGATTTAGTTGATATGAGTGAATATGCTGTGGAGAACGATAACGTACGGTACTTGTTAACATGTATTGATGTATTTTCTAAATACGCATGGGTCAAGTGTCTTAAAAACAAATCTGGCTCCTCTGTTACAAATGCTTTTAAAGACATACTGAGTGAGGGCCATATACCCGCAAAGCGGACGGACGCCGGTACAGAGTTTTATAATAAACAGTTTCAACATCTAATGGAATTGTATAAAATTAAGCATTTTTCAACATCAAACGAGACTAAAGCTAGTGTTGTGGAACGTTTTAACAGAACCTTCAAGACCCGTATGTGGAGATATTTAACATCTGTTAATTCACGTAAATATGTTAATGTACTCCAGGACTTGGTTAGTGCCTATAACAAATCTTATCACAGATCAATAAAAATGCCACCCGCTAATGTAAATAAAAACAATGAGAAAATTGTCTTTAACAATTTGTACAAAGTAAAACCACAGAAAGCGGTGTCTTTTAAATTTAACGTGGGGGATACAGTAAGAATATCAAAACTCAGAGGTGTGTTCAGGAAAGGCTATGAACAGACTTTCACAGATGAGTTTTTTACAATAACGGCATGCGTAGCGCGAGACCCCCCTGTATACAGGCTAAAGGATTGTGCTGGTGAATTGTTAAAAGGAACGTTTTATGAAACGGAACTACAGCTAGTAATCATAGATAAAAACAAAGTGTTTAAGATAGAAAAAATCTTGTCCTTGTGAAATGGCTGGGGTGGCCGGAGAAATTTAACTCATGGCTCTCTGAAAAAGATATTTTTGATTTGCAATAAAAGGCGTATGCTATCCGCTTACTCGATCACTTTTTAATAAACACTCATCCATACCAGAGCATGGATAAGAACGGATTTTATGTTACTTTACCTAGTAATGCCTCTATACAGATATATCCAAATAAGATATGGAACTATAGAACAAAACTAGCGAGGCCAGTCGTTCTGAAAGAACCACATGAAGTGGGTCTTATCGAGATACAGTATCCGAGGATCTGGGCCAATTTCCCCGAAGATGACGCCATTGTGGCTGTCTATGACTCTAAATCACAGCAGACTGTGTCTATGGCTTTATCTGTAGGTTTTTATGACTCTATACCTAGAATAGTAAAAGAATTTTATGCACGTTGCCTCCTACACACAGCAACAGCGCGTATGACCCTACAGTATAACAATATTACAAATTTTGTTTATTTTATGGGTGCAGAAGGAATGACTTTAACATTTAAAGGAAAATTAGCACAAATACTGGGTTTCAAACCCGGGGCGATGTTCTCAATACCGGCCACACATGAAAAAAAGAAACACTACGCTGCACCTTTCCCTGCAGATATTCATGGTGGGAGTTATAATATATTTGTTTATAGTGACATTGTGGATTACCAATTAGTTGGTGACAGTCATGTGCCGCTTCTACGCAGTATAAATATATCGGATGATGTTCGGCGTATGCCCACTCTGACTTATGACAAGCCACACTACACATCGCTCTCAAAAGCAATTATTGATGATATAGAGATCTCTTTAAAGAACGATCAAAACCAGTACATACCTTTCACATACGGGAAAGTGATTGTCAAACTACACTTTAGACCTGTAAAACAGTATTTCTAATTGGATTAAATATGACACTCAGTCCATACATCCGTGATGATGGACGGTATATGGCTTACTATATGAACCAGGCAGGTGGAGAACTGCCTGGGTTTATCGGTACAAGTACACAATATGGCGCTGGGTTAGGAGGTGTATTTCGTAATCTATTTAGGATGGCTGTACCCCTGTTAAAAAGAGGGTTGAGTTTGGCCAAGCCTCATTTAAAGAAAACAGCCACAAACATTATGGGTGATGTGGTATCCAATATTGCAAGAAATACCTTATCACAAAAACAAGAGGGAAATGGATTAGTGGCATATAGCAGAAGACCAATAAAAAGACCACCATCCGGATGTGGGGGTAACCGTGCATCTAAAAAACGTAAAACAGCACCTAAAACATCAAGGACTGTTAAAAAGAAGTCAGTCACCAAAGGTAGCAGACCTCCACGCAGCCACTCCAGGGTTTTGACAAGAGACATATTTTAAAACTTGCACGCTACTCTGCGGAAAATAACAATGTCGCTAATTCATAGCCAGTCAGAAGAATGTGTGAAAAGCGAACTGGATCTGTTTGCTGTCCCATACACGCAGACCTCCATTGACAAATCTACATTTGTTGAAATTCCACCAATCTCGGCAATAACAGACACTGGCCCTCTGGAGTTTTACATATCGGCGAGCAGGGAAGATTACTTTGATCTGAACGATACATACTTGTATACACGTGTCAAAATTGTAAATGCTGATGGTACAAACCTCGCTAATGATGCCAATGTGGGTTTTGTGAACTATCCAGGATGCACCCTTTTCTCACAGGTGGATGTGATGCTGGGGGATAGACTTATAACACAATCCTCCAACACATATCCATACCGCGGAATAATAGATAGTTAATCAACTATGGAAAAGACACACTGGACACTCAGTTCAGTACAGGTCTGTTTTGTAAAGACACTAAGGGTCACATGGACGATACATCGATAGAAGGGGACAATCAGGGGTTGGTGACAAGAGGCAGCTACACTGGAGACAGCCGTATTGTGGAGTTAATTGCTCCGATACACTCTGATTTGTTTTTTCAAGAAAGGTTATTGCTAAATGGCGTAGATGTTAAATTGAAATTTATACGGTCAAAAGATGAATTTTCTCTAATGACCCCTGCTAATGCTCTATACCGTGTCACGATTATGTCTGCCAGTGTATTTGTAAAAAAGGTATCTGTGGCCCCTAGTGTGAGAATGGCACACAGTCGTGCTCTACACCACACCAATGCTAAATATTCTATAGACCGAGTGTGTTTGAAAACCTTTTCCATCCCCGTCGGAACAAGGGTGTGCAATCAAGAAAATATCTACATTGGTCAGATCCCTAAATTTGTTATAGTGGGATTTGTCGATAATGAGGGGTTTACAGGGAGTTATACACGTAATCCCTTTAACTTTGCCCACTATGAAACAGAGTTTATAAGTTTATACGCCGATGGGCAGTCTTACCCCGCAAAACCCTTTCAACCATATTTCCAGAGAGGACAGTACACCCGCGAGTATTACCAGTTGATACAAGCCACTGGACGTCATCTAAAAGACAGGTCGCTGGCCATATCGCGTGAAGATTTTGGTTCTGGTTATACTTTATTCTGTTTCAATCTGGAGCCCGACGAAGGGTGTTCAGGGCATGTGTCGCTAATTAAAACGGGGAATGTGAGGCTGGAAGCATGTTTCAGACAACCGCTGCCTCGCACTGTTAATCTGATATATGATACTTTTGAAATCCAAGATGGCAGCCAAGTCATTTCTGTGTTAAGTGTGTCTCTTCCTGAGGTCTGAGTTTTTGTGTTTTTATGTATGAGATTTTATTCATTTAAGCCTGAATGAGTGGTACTTTGCAAGATCAACAAATTCTTTGCAAAGTGGGATCTCTGGTGGATATATTTTCGTCAGATGTCACTGGATTACTATAGGCTTTGGCCTATTTACAATCCATCTGTTGGAGTAGCAGTAGCAGACAGCCCTATCTGGTAGCCTTCAACCATCGGCCTTGCCTGGTAGTCTTCAGCCATCAGCCTTGACTGCTAGACTCCAGCCATCGGCTTTGCCTGCTAGTCTCCAACCATCGGCCTCGCCGGGTAGCCATCAACCATCGGCCTTGCCTGCCAGCATTCAGCCATCGGCCTTGCCTGCTAGCCTTCAATCATCGGCCTTGCCTGGTAGCCTCCAGCCATCAGCCTTGACTGCTAGACTCCAGCCATCGGCTTTGCCTGCTAGCCTCCAACCATCGGCCTCGCCGGGTAGCCATCAACCATCGGCCTTGCCTGCCAGCATTCAGCCATCGGCCTTGCCTGCTAGCCTTCAATCATCGGCCTTGCCTGGTAGCCTCCAGCCATCGGCCTTGCCTGCTAGCCTCTACCCATCGGCCTTGCCTGCAAGCCTCCAGCCATCAGCTTTGTCTGCTAACTTCTAGTTACTGGACCTGACTGCTATCTTTCAGCCATCAGCCTTGCCTGTTATCATCAAAAGTGGTAAAACAGTGGAGCATCTCCTTTCTCCATGTCACAAATCATATTGTGTTTTATTTTTTTGTGTGGTTCTTTTGGTATCCCAAATGGGTCTGGTAAAGCCCCTTCACAAGCTATGTTACTTCAAGATGTACAGTTTGACAACTATGATAATTTAACATTTCATCATAGTGGCAGCTACAAAATTACCTCAACTTCATCTCAACTGAGGAATTTTGTGACTGTTATTTTACTGTTACTGCAACCTCCCCTTTGGTGAGAACACTCTTTTGTAGACTAAAGGATGACTCAAAAGATGGTAACACAAAGCATGGATTTCTAGTTGTATTATTGTTACTGCTCTCAGGAAATGTTGAGACTAATCCAGGCCCTGACACACCTGCACAATGTTTTACACCTGCAGATTTTAAAGCTAGATCTGGTCTTGGGATTATTCATATCAATGTTCAGAGTTTACTCTCTAAACTGGATATGATAAAGATCTGGATAGACTCAACAAATGCTGATATTGTAGTCTTATCTGAAACTTGGCTGAAACAATCTGTGCAGGATAAAGATATTTACATTAATGGCTATAATGTCTATCGTACTGATCGACAAAGAAAAGGTGGTGGAGTGGCCATATACATTAAGCAGGACTTTGATGTTAAATTAGTGCTTTCTGAGTCAGTAAGTAAAGAACTTGAACTGTTAGCACTTGAAATCGAATTGTCCAGAAACCACCATATTATGTTAGTGGGGTGTTATAGGCCTCCATCTGCCCCTAGTCACTCACTATCTACTCTAGTGAAGCTTCTGTCACAACTGAAATACAATGAAATAGTGTTGGTTGGTGATTTGAACTGGGACTGGCTCACATCTGTGTCTGACCCATTGAAATCACAGTGTGAATCTTTAAATTTTACACAATTAATTAACTCACCTACAAGACCAAATCCCAAATGCCCTCAGAAATCTACACTCATTGACTTAATTTTAACAAATATGCCTTTTAAATTTGTTGGATCAGGTGTTTTCCCCAACGATGTGAGTGATCATTGTGTGATTGCAGTAGTACGAGACACAAGGATTCCTAAAAGTAAGCCTCGTTTTGTTGAAAAACGTAATATGAAATTATTTGAGACGCAAGCTTTTCTGCATGACTTGTATCTTTTTAATTGGGATAGAATTGCTCTTTTCGATGATGTTGAACTGGCTTGGAAATATTTCCACAAAAGCTTCTTGAGTATACTGAATAAACATGCCCCTTTCCGTAAATTTAGAGTTAAAGGATGTGATAATCCGTGGTTTACAACGGATTTGTCAGATGTATTGCATGAGCGTAATGCTGCTTGGGCCAGGGCACGCAAGTCAGGATTAGAAGCAGACTGGCTGAATTTTAGACAACTGAGAAATAAATTTACCTCTCTCCTTCGTAAAGCAAAATCAGAATTTTATTTTTCCACAACAATAGAAAGCCTCAAGAACCCAAAGAAGTTCTGGAAGACCATCAAATCTTTGTCTGCTCGCTGTAACTCAATCAATCTTCCACCTAGTATACTTGTTGATGGTCTCAGAGTAAGTGATAGAAGAGAAATGCTGAATTATTTTAATAATCATTTTATTTCCTCTGGTTTTCTGTATAATACTGACAATACTACTGAAGTATCGCTAACTCCTGAAATAGCTATTGACAATACTCAGATTTTTAACTTTACTCCCTTTACCACAACAGAGGTCATGAGGGCTCTAAAAGAACTTAATCCTAGAAAACCAGCTGGCTCAGATAACTTGGAGCCGCTCTTCCTAAAACTGGCAGCTGAAATGATAGCTGGACCACTATGTCACATTTTTAATCTTAGTTTGACTTCAAATGAAATCCCTTTGGACTGGAAATCTGCCCTTGTTATTCCCCTCCTAAAAGGAGGTGACCCTAGTATTTTAAACAATTACAGACCGATATCTAAACTCTCTGTTCTGGCAAAGGTGCTTGAATCCCTGGTCAGTGAACAGGTAAAAGAATTTCTGGCCACCAACTCTATTCTGTCACCATTTCAGTCAGGTTTTCGCAAAAATCACAGTACTGTTACTGCTGCCATGAAAGTCAAAAATGATATAACTGAAGCTCTGGACAAGAAACAATGCTGTTTGTCCCTCTTTATTGACTTTTCAAAGGCATTTGACACTGTTGATCACATTACTTTAATCAAACGTCTTTCAGCCATTGGTCTTTCTCAACAAGCAGTTGGGTGGTTTGCAAATTATCTCACAAGCAGAACCCAGGCTGTCCAGATAGAGGGCTCTTCCTCGGAGGTGTTGCAAGTGAAAAAGGGCATCCCTCAAGGTTCGGTGCTGGGTCCATTATTATTCACTATTTACATAAATAATCTTGGACAGAATATTCCAAACTCAACTTTTCATTTCTACGCTGATGACACTGTCATATACTGTGCAGCACCCACTCCTGCTGAGGCCTTTCAGAATTTACAACTTGCATTTGATAGAGTACAAGAACAACTTTGTCATCTGCAACTTGTTCTAAATGCAGACAAGACAGAAGTGAAAAACATACATTTTGTATGTTTTTCACTACTTCAAAAACTGCAAGATCGGCACTGTCTGAGAAAATTTTAACAAGAAATGGTCAACAAATTGAGTTGGTATCTACTTTTAAATATTTAGGATTTTTAATTGATGACCACTTGTCTTTTAAGGAGCACATTCAATATGTGGTAAAAAAACTGAAACTCTTATTAGGATTTTACTACAGAAACAAGTCTTGCTTTTCTTTTTGTGTCAAACAGAAATTGGTGGAAACAACCTTTTTGCCCATTATTGACTATGGAGATGTGTTGTATATGAATGCTTCTGCTAATTGTCTTAGCAGGCTGGATAGTGTATACCATGGGGCACTGAGATTCATCACCAAATGTGGTCCCCTTACTCACCGTTGTGTACTCTATTCTAAAGTTAACTGGACATCTTTATGTGCCCGACGTCTCAGTCATTGGTATGTGTTTATTTACAGAACCATTCTGGGTATTACTCCTTCCTATTTGTCTTGTCTTTTAACAAGGAAATATGGAAGTCACTATCTCCGATCTATGGATACTCTGCAATTGGTGGTCCCCAAAGTACGATCTGAACTGGGCAAGAAAGCATTTAGGTTTTCGGCATCTAATGCTTGGAATAAATTACAATGTCAACTGCAACTTCAAGCCCTTGTTACACTGAATGAGTTTAAAGCTCTGGTGAAATCATTGCAGTCTACCTTGTGCAAGTGTTTTTATGTGAGCAAGTTTTAATGTTGTAACTTTATCTGTTGTTTATTGTTTTTACTGTGACTATGCTGCTGCCCTCTTGGCCAGGTCTCCCTTGTAAAGGAGATCTTTGATCTCAATGGGACTAACCTGGTTAAATAAATGCTAAATAAAAATAAAAATATTCTGTTTTCGATTCAGTTATTGAAATATCAAACAGGAGACAAGTGCTTTTGGATTATTACTAAAACACAATGAGTACTATAGAGTTAACGAGTATTGTTAAAAAAACAATTATTAAAGGCACAGATTTTTTGGGGGTCCTGGCATGTGACCAACTCCCAAAACACAATGTTTGTAAATTTCCAGCTATGTTGATTGTAAACACACACCCCTCTAATATGCCTGGCGAACATTGGCTAGCCATTTATATTACAAAACACAAACACGGCTATTTCTTTGACAGTTTTGGCAATCCACCTGATTTTGACAATTTTCCAGCAGAGATAAACACTTTTCTTGTGAAAAATTGTATGGATGTATTTTATTCCAGAAGGCAGGTTCAAAATAATCATACCACAACCTGTGGTCAGCATTGTGTGTTTTTTCTGTGTCATATACAAAGAGGAATGTCTTACACAAGTGTGATAAGTAAGTATGGAACCAATCTTGTTTGTAATGATGCTATGGTTTGTAGATTTGTTAACAAAATACAACCTGATGTATGCCGTGGATATAATTTCACATGTGTACAATACGGAAAATAATGTGTATGATTTTGCTTTTTATTATTATTATTACTACAATTTGTCATTATTATTATTATTCAATTTTAAAATATGTTATGTGGCTATGATGATGTCAAATAAAAACAATGGAGAAACATAATTTTAATAATATGGTCATTTTTATTCAAGTTTTAAAACAGCAAAAACAGTGCAAACATTTAGACAATTTGATCTTTAAAAAAAAAAAAAAAAAAGAACAATAATAAAAATACATTCACATGTCGTTAAACATAACGGATATATTACAATAGCAACGAAAAATAAAATAATAGTAAAAACAAAAAGAACAATAAATGCTAAATAAAAAAAAAAACATTCACATATAAGGATATAACACAATAACAACGAAAAATAGTAAATAATAGTAACAGTAAATAGTAGTAAATAAATAAATAAATAAATAGACAAAAAAAAAATCCCCATATATATTAAAATTAGAAATCTAGCCATGAGCCGGGGGTCTGGGTTTGCCCTAGTGGTGTGTCATAATCACTAACATCGGGTTTATGTAGTGTAGAACCACTATCTCCCATCTTAAATTTGGTAATGGCCTGTTTAACACGAATACTGGGAACAGTAGGCACTGTTGGCACATTTATATTAGCCATTACTTGTAAAAATTCATTCCACCCGACAGGTCTCTTGTCATCAGCCACAGCATGTTGCAATGTTATGTTTTTTATTAGATCATAGATATGTGATCCCTTTACAAGATGGCCGTCAACAACGATCTCTCCCTGATTAGTCCATGATACATCTTTTGATTTAACCATTATATCTAAAATATGTTGGGCGTTTCTCTTAAATTTCGCAGGGATGTGTTTTAAAATATCCTCCAAGATCACGTCGCTTCTAACACTAGATGTATCACCATCACCATGTGTAACGTTGAAAATAGAGCCACCGCCATCATTGCTTTCATTGCCTGGTAGTGTTAACGTCAACACACTTTTTTCACGCTCGCCCTGTCTCACCACAGAAAGGTAGCGCTGTAGAATACTGGCATATTTTTTGGCCTTTTCGTACACGTCTGTATCAGGTAGTCTCAAAACATCAACCATTGCTCTATCCAAATCGTTTTCCGCCGTTTGTCTAATAGAACCTGTGTTTTGCTGCTGTTGCTTTAATGCATCCACTTGGTGCTGAGGGACCAAAAATATTTTTTGCGCATGCTCCATTTCAACCCCGATTTATAAGACTAGATATAAAAGGAATAGCTGCTCCCAGTAGCGGTAATAGAAATCCTCCTCCAGTCTGATTTATAGTTTTTTTCTTTTTTAAAACTTTTTTATCCGCCACTAGCCTGATGGTAGTTTTTTTTTTCTTCAGCTGCTTGTATTGCTTGTCACTCAATGGTATGTTACCACTCAATACGTTAAGTGCGATTTCACACAATGCCTTAATAAAGTCTGTGCTGGCGTTGCTCGCCATAAGTCTCCGCACACTCGGAGGGGCTTTATATAACAACTCCAAAAGAGCCAGATTTCTCTGCATGCGTGATGACATTGTCACACTCTTTGCTTTTTAGAAATATATATAACCGGTTGATCTGATAACAAAGCTGTTCTGAGTCGTAAATAATCCGGTGTCTTGGCTTTATAATCTATAAGGAGATACCCGTAGGCAGAGCTGGTAGCATCATTAAAGGCATCTAAAAAATATTTGGTGTTACCGGGGAACATCTGTCTAGCCAATAGAGTAATTTGATATTTATCTCTCGGGTTTTTAAACAAAACAAGGTAGTTGGTGTTTAAACTAATAGTACGACTAGCCTTACCCTGGATATATAAATTTTGCACTAGATATATACAACTGAGATTTCTATGATGCACGTATTTAGTAAAAACATTTTGTACCTCTAAATTGTTACTAGCATCGTTCATTAAATCGTCTATGATAAGTAGATTGTTCTTATGTGTGGGAAGTAGCACATCATCACATAGAGATTCTGGTAGACTGTTCACAAAGTTAATGTCCCTTATTTTTAGCAGTTGATTATATAGAGGTTGCCAGCACGAGTAAATGTATACAATATTATCAGTGTTGTCAGAAATGATCTTTGATGCGTTTTCAATAATGTTCTTAACAAAAAAAGTCTTTCCACAGTTTGAAGGACCACTCACTACTAAACTAAAAGGATGTTGCAGTCTACCATCAAACCCATGGTCTTGTTTCAACAAAGGATTATTAGTATCCATAAGGTAATGTAGAATAGTCAGGCAACACCCTCCGTTTATTGTACACCACTTGGACCCTCTTAACAACTGTCTCGTTTTTAAGTTGAAACTTCTTTTTATCACGCTTTATGCTTTCGGATTCAGTCATCATGTGTGCGTCCGTATTCTGATTGGCCACAAACGAATCAACGAGCCCAAGCAGTGTCTCATGTGTGACCACTGATGCGTTTTTGGCGTTTAATGTCACACCTTTGCATTTGACCTGTGTTTTACCTAATCGAGTACGGTATGCATAGCACTTAGGCCCGCCGGATACAAACTCTGTGATATAGTCTTCCTCCGGCTGACCACACACATCACCATCATTGATTTCGTCAGTCAAATCACCCAAGTAAGACCCTAGGGGTGGTACCCAGTCACCCTCTCGCGATGTAAAAACAACACTGTCAGTGTCACAATACAACACATGCTCCTGCAAATTATCCATTAGATCATACAACATGAGCCTGGCATGGGCAGTTGTCATGGCACCTATAAAGACATTTACATCTTTAATTCTGGATGCCCGCCTGTCCGCATGACGCCATTGCACCATAGCAATATCATCCGAAATGAAACAAAATTGTCGCACATCATAATGATCACTGAACATCAGCTGTGTGAATCTGGATGGGTCAGATATTAGCTCGCAAGATGCCATGTTGCCCCTCATGCTGAACCTGCCCCACAGAGAGTTTAGGAGTAGTTTATTACAGCTCCTGACTGCTTTGTTGACACGAATATTGTCAGGGTTTAGACGAATTCCCTCCTTGTCAAAATAATCATCAATGTATTTTTTCTGCTCCTCTGGTGTTTTGACATGTCCAGGGTAGCCAGAAGCCTCTTGTTTGCACTTTAAAAATGTTTTGACATATTCCTTGAACAAGGAGTCTGTTTGGTTGGGGAAGTGCCATATTTCATCAATTGTCACAATCTGGTACCCCTTCTCAACCGCTTTTTGGAGCCCAAATGAGACCCAGACCCCTGACAACTGTCTGTCGCTCTCTCTATGGATGCATTCGCTAGTCTGGTTCAAATCCTCGGCACACTTCCTGCACAACGGGAACATCAGCTTATTATGACACCTATAGGGGAGGACTGGATGGTACAAACCTCTTGGTGGGAGCACAGTGCATCTTTCAGTAATTATCAATGGAAGCAAAATCCCTGAAGATAATCTGCGGGTGCCCAATAGGGTACTGCTTTCGCGCCTGAACGGTCGGATACAGACTTGTGAAGTCATAATATCTGATTTTTTCATCATTTTCAGTTTTGTGATGAAGCTTCATAGCATTTGTGCGCCCACCAAAGAGTGCCTGTCTGGGGTCAAGTCGTTCCGGTTTTTTGTAACCTGCCAGAAATGCCTGAACATTGTAGTTTGATTTTGTCAGTTTAGTCCATTCACACTCCCACATTACAACAACCCGAAGACCATGTCGTGTTTTAAGATCATTTATTTTTTCATTAAACACGCGGTATAGCACACCATAGGGTACCTTGCTAACAGCATTTAAATCAGCCTGTGCGTGACACTTCACACATCCATGAAAAAAACATCCTGCAAATTCATAGCAGGTGTGTGTAGCGGCGTGATATCCATCAACAAAGTAGGGGCCAAATTGTTGCTCCCCATGATTGAGTGCATGTTTGATTTCAGTGTTTTCTGTGTGTGACATGTATTCGAGCCACTGCATAGACACGTTTGAAAATGTCTTATTCTGCTCTGTGTATGCACCTTCATACGTTAGAGCAACGGTGTCTTTGGGTAGAAAATGGGTCTTGAATACACCCATACAACTGGAGGCCAGAGTGGTGAATGTATATGGATCAAGTTCTGTACATCCAATAAATGTGTCACGATAAATCAGGCAGGCCCTGCGCAACACATCCACATCATTAACACAGTAGCGCTGAATCTTTTTGAAAATCAAAATTTTCATGACGGACTGTGTTATACCAATCCATAAACGCTTCTTTGTCGCTGTCACTCATACTGTCATACCCGTAGTGGCTAGGTTTAGGGTAGGGGCCTATGTAGTACTCATTCTCCCTAGTGTTGAACTTGTGGGGGAAGTTGCCTTTCTGCATATCCTCAAACCCAAGAGCTGCAGGCGCTTTTGCCAGGCGCATGGGTAAAAAGCTGAAAGAATCTATCCATCGCTGCCAGTATGCAACATCATACATCAGTATGACTCGACTGCCTCTCATCGTCAACGATGGGGTGATCCCCCGTTTTACAAAGTGTTCCAACACTATGTAATTGTCAAACCCTGATGCATTATGCGCTATGAATGAATAATCACGGTATTTTGGCTGCCTGAATTGTTTCACAAACAATTTCACACACTCCAAACCCCTTGCGCACCACTTATGACCCTCAAAATCCATTGCACACACAAAATTTTCCTCGTGCCTACCATTATGATACCGCGTCTCAAAATCATAAAATATGTACTTTTTTACTGGGTTTTCTTTTTGGATCGGCTGAATAAAACATTCATGAGGTGTGTCTCCAGCCATTTTTTCACCACATTGTGAACACTTGGCGGCTTGACACACATGTATCTGTGATGTCTTTCTCTTTCCAACAGTGTACAACTTCCCACACGCCGGACAGTATTTCAATCTATCACATGGTATGACCTTGTGTTTTGTTGACACCTCTTTGTGTTTTTCATAACAATGTCTGGATTTGCATATATGTTTACAATCGGCACACTGTACAGTATTGCCGGGGTGATGGTGACACTCTGTAAAACACACATTGCATAAGTGTTTACAGTGGTGAAGTAGAGGGGTCTGATACAGTTTGTAACAATATTGGCATGCATATGGTGCACCGAAAAATCCTGTCTGGTTTTCGATTACATAATAATGCTCATCGTGTAGATACAGCCATATTGTCTGGGGGTGGGGGGTGTCATGCGTTTGGAAAAGCTCTAAGCGATTACGAGCATGCCCATGGTGAAACACTATAATCTTTACATTTAAATGTTTTTCAAATTTGGACACATCAGAGAATGATACTTTGTGGGTATGTTCAAAACCCAGCGCTCTGTGTAACTGAATTGCATGTGTCAGTTTTTCACGCTCGGACATGGTGGAATTAGTAGCATGCGCCAGACAGAGAGAAAAACACAAGTTGGTGTTTGGGGGGCCATCCGGAATGTACAAAAACTTTTTTCTTATAATCATCATATAGGACATTCCCCAGTTTGAGGCGCACCCCTCCGCTTCTATTCTGCGCTACCGTCACTATAAATTCTAATTCATCATCGGTCATAGACTTGTCATTACTCTGCATGACCTGTGAAATTTGTTCCATAAACACATCCGGATTGTAGTTGTCATCTGCATTTAAAATTGCTTGCACATCACTAGCCAGTGATGGCCCTCTCAAGACCACATTTAAAACACTACCAGGCTGCGAATTCTCTAATGCATGGTTACTTACACCAGACAGTCTATCTCTAACCCTGTTGGGGACCTCCTGTAGATTGTCTAGACGCTGCCGCATTTCAAAGGCGTTAAAACCGGGTATTTCTCTAGTGTGTATTTCACTTCTACCACTAGGTGGGATACTGGCGGCATTACCATCATTATTAACATCAACAGCAGCAGCAGCAACAACATTATCATCATTATTAACATCAACAGCAGCAGCAGCAGCAGCAACAACATTATCATCATTATTAACATCAACAGCAGCAGCAACAACATTATCATCATTATTAACATCAACAGCAGCGGCAGCAGCAGGAACAACATCATCATAATTGTCAATATCATCAGCGCCGTTATTAGAACCTTCTCCGGTATCTCCAGCATTAGCCCCAACAGACCCTCCACCCCGTTGCACATTAACTGTTTCATCAATAGCATTATTTAAAACTTCTACATCTCTTAGTAGTGACTGAAGTATCATTTTGATTTATAGACCACTGATTTAAGGTCGATGCATCACAATTTGTGTTAGGTCCTGATGGCATACCTAAAGCATGTGCATATTGGGCGCCCAAGGCATGCCATCCTTCTACAGTATTAGGGATATTATTATCCTCATCATCATCATCATCATAGATTATGACAGAGGTGTGAATTCAATTAACTTTTATTACCATCCAGACCCATGACTTAACATACAGACATGTGCTGTCTAGACCTAGTCTAGACAACACAATCTCCTTATCATACCATTGTATATGAGAACAGTCGTTATAACCTACTCTAGACAATGCAGAAGACTATTGTATATTAGATCAACCACTATAACTCTCTAGACAATGCAATAGACCATTCATTGTATATCGGAACAGACCCCTGTAAAACCCCCAAATAGCACAACAATGATTCACCACACGACTCAGGGTTTTAACTTTGATACCGCCTGCACTAACTGATTAAGAATGCATACCACTGTGTTTTGGGTACTTTGTATACTATTAACACCCTGCCACAATCTCTGTGTATCGCCAGCCCTAGCACGTCTAGACACGGCGGTAGATTTACTGAGTGTAAGGACAGTGTTTAATAACACCTAGTAAAATAAATACAACACTATTAGCCTAGAAAACACACCTTGTGGAAAAATAAGAATAGGCACATAAATGATTAAACACTCACCATCAGCCGGCGGTATGTTCTCAACTGCTTCAGCGTCCACTATGTTTCCAGCTGTTGCATTCGCAACGCATCCACGGTATCCTATTAAAAGAAACCTTTAGCAAAAAACATACAAAATCATTTTTTTTTGTAATATATAGGTTATATATTAGAAAATATAAAAAATAGAGTGAGAAGATAAAATGAAATAGGTTACTTACCAAGAACAAATGCCATTGTAGCTACTAGTAGAACAAGAAAAAAAGCTGAAAGTTTGAAATTGGCAAATAGCTGAAAAATCAAAGACAAATAGCGCAAGATCAGAGCTACCTGTAGGTACCAAAAAAGCTGTGAGGGTAGTGTGAATACAGGTAACAGCAGCTTATATACCCTTACAGCACAGGTAAATTTAAACACGCCCACAGACTTCCCACCTTGTAAAATTACATGCGCACGCAGGTATGAGGAGCTGGTGACGTCGGGGTGGGGATGAGCTTGTGACGTCGTGATGTCGTGACCTCAGGGGGTGGGGCTAGATGATGTCATGGTGGGAGGGGCATGTGACCTCAGGGGGTGGGGCATAGCCATGCGTGTGCACATTCACGGAAAAAGGTATCAGTATTATACTACTTACATATGAAATGCTTGCAAATGCATAGGTTAAACACTCGGACATGAATGTGTAAATTAAAAGTATACATATATGTATACTATAGTACACAATTATCTTGATTGTTCAAAACAGCCTTGAATTACCCTGATTATGTTGGCTTTGTGGAACCAATTAATTCAAGAGTGATTTGTTAGGCTAACTAGTCAGTATTTTCATAGTAATTCCCACTTTTAGCCTCCTTTGTGGAATACCCCGCTGGTAAGTCACGGGGAGGTGTGGTGAGGACCACACCTCCCCGTTTTAAGTTTTAATAAACAACTGAGGCAGAGTACAAATCAGGAAAATCCAAAAAGGGAAAAAAACAAAACAGGCCGACAGGCAAAATGCAAGATCTCCACATGGAACACACAACAGATAACCAAAGACAACAGGAACAAAGTGGGTAGCTAAAACAGACGAACTGACAAAGACTACAGGGAACCAAGACAAGATATACATTCAGACTGATTACACACATGAGGGACAGCTGGCTGGCAGGGGAAAGTCTGGGAGGTGATTGGTGGAAAGCAGGCTGGTGAAGGGGGAACAAGGTAACAGGGCTAATGGGCTGACGGAAGACAGGTGTGGTGGAAGCAGGAGGGGGGGGAACAGGTGAAGAGGAGGAAGTCCGAGGACCTCTGGGGGCTGGCAGGAGGATGGCAGGACTGGGGAGTGAAGGGAGAGACAGACCAGGACCAGGGGCAGAACACGCAGACAGGGGCAGACCAGGAGGCGGAGACACAAGGGCAGGCAGGAACCATGACAAAGGAGATTTATTTTGAACTTAATGTTGAGCATTTTCAATGTGAGATGGTTCATACATCATCATCATGATCAGACAGCAATGACATGGTAACATCTTTTTCCACCTCTGCACTGTAGCAAGTGCTTCATAAATGAAACAGTTTTCACCCTGTCATGTAATCATCATCATGATATTGATGTTTGTATGCTAACTGTTCTCTGTAAGACACTGAGCCTCAGTTATTTACTGCACTTTCTTCTGTTACAGAAACTCCTGCTCTTCAGGAACCACCTGACACTTCTCTGGAAAATGCTCCCAGTGTTTGTTTAAGAGCAAAGAGAAATGAACTTATTTATGATGTGTTCTGGCCTTTTCACTAGTAAATTGCTGTGTATTCAGATGTAGTGTTCATAGTGTATACAATTTACCTATTTATTTGGGTACTCAAATTAAGTCAAAGAATGTTGTAAGGTTTGAGACAAGCTTCCCCATCTTTTTTTTTATCTCACTTTCAGCACATCAAGCGAGGCAGTTTTATATGCTCCAGAGGCATGTTTTTTGTTTAAGATCACTTTTTGTTGTTTGTGATCCTTTCTGATGATAAGCCTTTTATCAAACCAGGAGCTTGGTTCATATATTGGAAGTAAGCATGTTCAATTTGTTACAGTAACACCTACAGTAGATTTCTTCCCCTTGCTGAATCTTACCTTGTACTGAAAATTACAGCTGCCCTCTGTGGACTGGAGCTATTACAAACTAGTGTTTCAGTCCATAGATGATTGGTCTTATTTGTATCTGAGCCTATCTAGTAATGCTTAATATGGCTTAGAATGTTTCGCCCCTTGGAACGTGTTTATTTTGAAATAAATGTGTATTACTTTACACTGCATATAACAATTTGTCTTATCTGTCATCACATTGTAGTGAACTGCCCTCAAATTACTTTTCTCAATCTTACCTTGGTTATTACAGCAGCATTACCAACATCTAACTACATGTTTTTCAAGTCACAAATATAAATATTGTGTTACTAACAGTGTTTTTAATTATACAAGCCAGTGTTACAAGAATATATATATAGCCACATATCTAGACCACATAGTCCAAGTTAATGAACACGCTGTTGCCTCAGTGTAGAGATAGTATTGCTTGTAGTCATTATTATGATGCTGCACATACTGATTTAAAGAGCAACTTGCAGGTTAAATATTTTATGAAATTTATACTTAACCTTGTCTGAAAATGACCATTTGAAAAGTTAATGCAATATTTAATATGTTTTACAAGACATAAGAGCACAAATTCAGAGGAAAAAGTGGCCGTTTTGAGCAAAGCTCCTAAAACCGCCTTTTTTTCTAACATCGCGTCATATTACGTCACATAAGGGAGTCCGTCTCACAGACTCCCTCTACAGTACACTGTGCAGTAGTAGGCGGTAGTGAGTTTGAGCGGTTGTTAGTTTGTGAGTCAGCATTTTTTTCTAGTTTATCTTTGCGATTTACCATTTTTCATGATGGTGAATTATTGTGTTTGTGCAGGTTGCACGAGTCCACAATTTTCCTAACAGGAAAAGGGATGGTGCTAGTTTTCGTGCCTCCCCCTCCTGCGGTAACGGTAGAGCACCGTAAAACGTAGTGTGGAGTTATATTACGCAGTGCGTATATAAGCTAATACCTCATTGGAAACATCCCACTGAACACGTCTAAATGGCCCATAGCCGTCTAGGCGACGTTGAAATCATGTCTTTTGCTCAGTGGGATAGTATTCCTGAGTTCAGTTGACTCACGTGGCCAAACATCAAAACAGTTTTAGTCGACCAAGTTTTCATTGGTCAGTTAGTTGCAGGAAAAAAAAAGGATTGATAGAGTAAATATCCGACCAGGAGGTCCGACAGACAAATTAGGTTAACTATAATTTAAACAAACATTCCAAATACTAATTATAATGAAATTAATCTACTCTGAGGCAAATTTATCTTTCTTTATCTGTCCATTGTTCACACTAAATCTTCCATCGTTTGTCAAACAAACAGAAGCACATGGCTAATTATTATGCAGAATGACATCATCTGCATAATAATTAGCCATGTGCTTCTCCGGGTGCAACGGGGCTGCCGGACCCCGCGGTCGGATATTTACTCTAACAATCCTTTTTCCCTGGTTGGAATTATGCATCATTCCGTGCAGTAGTGATATCACGATGGTAGTGAGGCTTAATCCCCATAAGAAGAACAAGCTGCTCACGTTTTCTTCATGGAGGCACATGGTCTGATGTTTGGAGCAGCGGAGTGGTGTAGTTGGTAAATTACCGGACGTCAGTTCTGACAGCCATATAGGCTACAGTATCTATACACAGATGCTCCCAATCAACCAGGGGAAAGAGGGTGTGAAACATTAGGAGGCAGGGCCGACTGATTGCAGGCTATGAATCTTTCTAACTGCAGGGAGAGTGTGTATTTTCGGAGCAATGGGCGTTTGTTTTCAGGAAAACGGACAAATGGGCTTTCGGTCCAGAGGGATATTTTTCGGACTATTGGGGTTTCGGAATAATGGGCCGTCGGAACAATGGCATATAGCCCGTTAGTCACCTTAGATTGGCTCTGAGGATGATATGAAGCACAGTGTCCAGGCTATGTTTACAAGACGCATGAACCATTACGCACATGTGACAGGTACATTACAGTCATTTTAAACGTCTTTTCAGCTGCTACGATTGTCATTAAGCTTTAGGAGCTTACAAGCACTTTTTTTTTTGGATATTTTTATCACAAACTCCTCCCGCGGTGGCGGCTGCACTCTCCGTCATCTGGTTTAAAAAACAATCCGTCAACAGTCAACGATCAATAATCCGTTATTTATGATAGCCTAATCAGTGCAATAACAAGTGAAAACACATCAATAATACTCTTGCATATTTTACAAAAACGAACAGGACATTTTTAATAACTAAAAGCAGGAATTATAGCCTACATAGGCTAAGTGATTTGATCAGAATATTTTCACGGATTCAGAGTAAAAACAACTATTGATCTACTAATTCATGTAGACTAATTGACAATTTAATGAAAAGGTTCTCTCATTTGAATTTAGAGTCTTCTACATTTTATTCTGGTGACAGCAGCAGCTTGATGCGTAGCCTATCTCCGTTATGTTATTGATAAGCCTGTTCATGATAATTTGGCAGCGCTCCAAAAGACACAATAGTTCAGTGCAGCATTTTTCAATATTACTGTGTCACCAAGTCAGGTCTCCTCAGCATTTTTGCCTTCAAGTCTCAAGTCAAGTCGAGTCTCACAGCATACAGACAGCTCTCGTTTTAGCTTGTTCATATTATCAATTACTATAACGGTTAATTTTCGGCACAAACAGGACAGGATTCAGGATTCGGGTCTGGTCCCCCTGTTGTGATGTGAACACAGCATTAGATATCGTTAGCTAACGCCGGTCACTCACCAAGACACCTGCCCAGTTCTCCACTGGTTCTCCTCACACCACAACTCAATATCTCTCCTCTGACCGTTATTTCTTCTGACCCTGGTCTGTTCCTGGTCTCTTGGAGCCTAGCAGGCTCATAATTATAAGGCTGTGGTCCATCATATGCGTATGCATATACATTTACAACCTCTTCAGTATCAGAACTAGCGTTGAGATCCATGAATTTCTTGTTGTTCTTATTGTTCAACTTGACCGCTCTCCCTTTTGTTACGTCACTTCCGGTTTGGCTTTTTTAGATGCGGAAGTAAAATTCTCTCACAAAAACGACTCCAGAAGTCACTGTAGTGTATATATAAGTATATTTTTATGAAAATCTAGTTCCTACATCATTTTCCTACACATTGATTCACTGGGGTCTCCAACCTGCAAGTTGCTCTTTAAGATTCAACTACACTGGATCAAAGGTGAGTCGCCTCACAACATGTGGTCATGACAAAAATATCAAATTCTCTGATCAAATGGGAGTCCTGTGTAAACAGTGCATTATGCAACTCAAAGTTTTGCTAGTGAAAAAAATCTGTTAAATTCTATTATCATTGGCAATAGTTTGGGTTTGTTTGGCGTCAGCTCCAGGCCTGCTGCGTCTCCTCTGTGCAGCAGGAGGTGTTTTCAGTGTCAGTGGGAGCACAAAAGGTCAGGCAGGCAGGAGGAAAAGGGGACGTGCTGCTACAGGTGCAGCAGGGCTGTCCTGACCAACTCCACTGGAACACACAGGCTGATGAGACAGCAGTCATCCAGAGACGAGTACTGGAGGAGAGGGGGAGAAGAGGAGAAGAAGAGAGCGATAAGGGGACAGCAGGAATATGTTGCGGGACAGAATGGAGTAAAATAGAGAGGAGAGGTATTGGGCACAATTCAATTTATGTAACAACATATCAGAGGTGTATTAGTGTGCTGATTGCTGTAGTCTGTTCAGCAAACTGTTGTCCTGGGAACAGGCAGGTATCAACGTAGCCACCAAGCAAGCTAACATTAGAAAAATACTCAAAACAAAACCAAAAACAATGATAGCTTTCAACAAACTACATTGGAACTGAAGCCAAACGGCTCAGCCCTACATGGCTCTGGTCCCTCTTCCTACCTGCTCCATCAGGTTCTGCTTGAGAAGAACAGGAGCTCCCAGCACTCTGCTCAGCTCAGGCTGGGGCCTCAGTCTGGGTAGAGGACACACACACACACACACACACACACACACAGCGAGAAGAAACCAACATCGGTGGGGTAGAGTCATACTATAAGACAGCTACAGTAGAAGATAGTAGTAGAGTTGTAGTAGAAGAGAACAGAGTCATAGCACAAGACATAACGTCTGTCATGGTAGAAGGTATTAATCAATACAAGAATGCAGAAGTAGCCTAATAATCTCCCCAGTTAACAGTTACTAACCAGTTAATGAGGGTCAATGAGAGGAGTTCTGCCAAGAGAAACTAACCAAAAACTGACATCCCTTGTAGGTAGAAATGCATCTTTTGAGCAGACATAAACATTGCACAAATCAATAATATAGCTAGAGTTAGCAAACAATTTCCCTACAATATCAAGTAGGCTAACGCTAAGCATGTCTATTAACAAAGTTGTACAGCCTGTTGTTACCCTGTTGTTAGCCTAGTAACTAGCTAGGCTATACCTTCGTAGTAGCTAATACACCACGACCGAAATAGCATTTACCAAACGTCTAAACACTGATAAATTGATTAAAAGTTCCCTGAGCAAATGTAACGTTACCTGTTAGCTGACAATAACTCAAATGCTGGGAGCTGCTGGCAGCTGTCAGGACCTTGGTCGGGACTGTCGGGAAGTGAACTGCTCCTCTTCTCTCTGACAGGTCCTTACTGCTGATAGTATATTTCGACTTTTTTCTCGAAATATTTTTTCTCGAAATATTTTATAATAATAATAATTAATAATTGATTACATTTATATAGCGCTTTATTCTCAAAATATTTATATAGCGCTTTATTCTCAAAATCTTAGATTTTATTTTATTTTTTTACAGTGGCCCTAAAACGGCGTCGTAGGTTCCTGGCACCGTGCTCCATTACAGCGGTCCGTTCGCTGACTTTGGGTGATTGTGTCGAGACTTGACAGCGAGGACGATCTCAGGGTGCATCCACTTCTTAAAGATAATGTGCGATTTTGGCCACTTGTTCTAAAAGTGGCGCTGATGAGCCGAACACACATCGGCGGGCTATATTAGGTAGCGCCGAAGAAGAAGAAGCTTTGTGTGTGAATCAATTGACACACAACAGCGGAATAGTTGTCTCAAAAATCCGTACGTAAATCCAAGCAGATCAAGCGTGTCTCAGGATGATCCACAGTGATCCACAAATGTAGATTCGCCAGTTCGCAAGGCAAGCTTTTGATTTGTAAATGTGAACAATGGAAAGATATCTGAAAATGTTATTTGCATTTGTGAATATAATTTTTGCATTCATTCAAATGATGATTTACGAAACACAAGTTGAGAGGTGTTTGCGTGTGGATGATAAAAACACATTTATGGATTATACCTACGAACACAAATTGAGAGGTGTTTGTGTAGCCGGTCTGGCCTAACACTCTTTTGCTACGAACTCTGCGTTGTGTTTGTGGATGATGAGGAATGAGGCGAAAACAACTGCTGCCTTGCCAGCCGGAGGGGATTTATTCTGTGTAAAACACAATAACATCAGTACAGCAACTTGACCGGGTTTCTACATGCACACCTCTCCTCAGCAGGGCCTGCAGCCGACTGACCATATGACCCGTGTGCCACTTCATTTACAACATTCAGTCTTCCATTAAATCAATAAAACAAAATACACCTCATTCTGATAGTGTAATTACAATTACAATATCCGTTTAAGAACCTTTTTTTTTCCACCCACCAGCGGCAATTTTTGTATTTTATGGATTTATAATACATTTTAAAATGTGAACAGGAACACACATAGAAATATACACTGTGTATGAAAAAGAATCGAAATTATCAATACAAAACTAATTTACATAACAAAATAACAAAGAGGGAGCTCACATACCTGTGTAAAACACAATAACATCAGTACAGCAACTTGACCGGGTTTCTACATGCACACCTTTAAAGGAGAAAAGGAGAGAACAGCGGACCGCATGAGAAACCATGTCTGTGCCCTGTTAGCCTAGCTTAACCTAGCTTGAAATCGGTAAACTAGCATATTACACAGAAGTGCTGTACACGATAAAAAAAATACACATACACACTGAAAAAAACATTATGACAATAACCAACAGCATTTGTGACCTGTACAAAATAAGATCGCCTTACCTCTCCTCAGCAGGGCCTGCAGCCGACTGAGGAGAACGGCGCGAATCCACAGGAAGTGACATCGCCAAAATGTCAAAGGTCACACAACAAAAATACAATTAACAAAAAGCTCCCCAAAAGAAAAATATACAGAAACAGGTGTATACATGAAAAACAACAACAAAACATGAATAGAAATGGAAAATGGATTATTGGTGAAATATAAACCTATTACATTAATATATCGGTTACATTTGCATGTGGATGGTAAAAATAATTTTGGATTATACTTTTGTGTTTGTTTTTTATTGATAGAAATCTACCTCCATATTTAGCTGCTTCCCGGAACATCTGCCAGTTGGTCATTTCAAAGCCGCCCTGCAGTGTGGCCCACTTCAGAACTGCTCGTTGAACTGGTTTGGCCTGTTGTAGTCTTTGTTTGTATGCAGGCAGCAGTAGGATGAAGGTGTGATCGGCTTTACCAAAAGCTGGGCGGGGGAGCGGTTTGTAACTTCAGTATAACAGTGATCTAGAGTCTGGTCACCACGAGTGGGAAACCCGCCTGTGGTGGGATGTAGACTGCTGTAAGGATGACTGAGCTGAATTCATGGGGCAGATTAAAAGGTCTGACTTTAATGGTTAAGAGCTCAAAGTCAAGTGAGCAATGTGTTGCCAATAGAGACACTGCTGAGCGCGTCACACTTCGAAAGCCACGCCCAGAGGTGGACTGGTAATCTGGCATACCGGGCATTTCCCGGTGGGCCAATGCACCTTGGACGCACCTTGGGGTCGATATAATTGAATTTTTAATAAAAAAATTAAAAAAAGAATTTGGCCAATGACCAGCCCATAAAGCAGGGACAGCAGCCCATTGGTTCATTTTCTATACTGACACTGGGCTGGCCCAATCACATCTCTTACTAGGCCCCACCCCTCCCTCTCTGTCCTCTCTGTTTCTCGTGTCAGATGCCGTGGCTCAGAGCCAAAAATCTGTGGATGAATGAGGGTGTCAAAATGGATAAACAAAAGCGCAAGGGGGGTGCGGAGAAGTTGCGGGCCAAAACATTTTTAAATCTAGAGGCGGATGCCACCAAATGTGCAAAAATAACAGACATGTCTGCTGCTGCAGTAGCTTCAATATCTACAGGACCAGACATTGTGCAGCAACAGGTGGAACTTGAAGGAGGAGAGGTGGCTGGCCATGGCCACTGCCAGGCAGAGGAGCAGGCAGCAGGCGTGTGACAGGGAAGCCAAGGAGGGACAGAGTGAGCATGACAGGGCCGAGGGACAGAGTGAGCAGGAGCAGGAGAGTGTAGTTGAAGCGGTAAGCATGGAGTAGCTTCATGATTAACAGGGACTCGCAGGGAGGGAGCAGGGAGGTAGTGTGTGTGCCATCATGCCATGATGACGATGATGATGATTAATTCAATTAATGTCGATGATAATAAGATAACATAATCGTAACGCTATCATAAAGTGAGACCGTCACCTACTGCTGGTGGTCACTCAGTCAGTTGTCAAATAGCGCAGCATAAGCTATTTGGCATTGTTTTTGTAGCTAGCATAGTTCCCTAATGCAGTTGCAACTTCGGCTGACTATTCTAATGTTAACTAGCTAACGTTAACGTTATTTTGTCAGCATCACGTTGGCTAAGCCCACGTTGCTGTGAGTGACTTAGGTCCATATTGTATCATCATAATATTATTAAAATTATTAGGCTA
This sequence comes from Centroberyx affinis, assembly GCF_046629955.1. Classification (NCBI taxonomy): domain Eukaryota; kingdom Metazoa; phylum Chordata; class Actinopteri; order Beryciformes; family Berycidae; genus Centroberyx; species Centroberyx affinis. The sequence goes on from NW_027280740.1 coordinate 157,965, forward strand.
AGGGTTCCCTTAATAAAGATGCGTGAAAAGGCTGTATAATATACAACACCTGTGCACCTACTGTGCTAAAATGTATACCTGCTTATAGCCTACAGGGGGAAAAAAACATTTTCATTTCCAACAACAGGCAACAAAGTTGTCCTATGTTTATTTTCAGCCAGGTATGGTGGTATGGATTACTGTTATTACTATCTGTGGGGTAGCTCTCCACCTACAGTAAGTTCAAATTGTTTGGTGCTGCTGTCCATTGAGCATGCACCTTCATGTGGCAGGTGCATGAACTGAAGGTCAAACTCCCCAAACAAACAAGCACACCATTGATTTAATTGTCCTATCACATACAAAGATCTAACTATTACTCCTCTCTGAACATTAATATGAAACAAAAAGGTGATCTATTAACTGTGTAAACCTTATTCAATATTCATTATCAATATTTGGATACTTGAAATCTGTATGAACTGAATAGTTAGTATCAAATGAAATAAGATGGAACAGCTCCATGCATTAATTGAATAAACAACTATTTGCTCATTACCAGCATGGTATTGTTTAAATTGTACAGCTTTTTGCACATCTTTGTCAGGGAATTCCAACAATTCTGGACTGGAGATTGTGTACTCCACGGCCACCTCTGATCACCAGGGAATAGTTTGGGGGAATAGTACAGTAGGTACGCATAGGGGACCGCAAGGATGGTGTACTGGTGGGTGGTGTCCGACCGATTGTGGTGGGCCGTCTGGGCCAAAAATGCCAGGGCCAATTTTTTGTCCCAGTCCACTCCTGGCCACACCCACCATGGGGGAAAACAATATCGCTAACAAAGCGGCAAAAGCGGCGATCGGGAGGAAATCTTTTCAGATATGGACAGCCTGACAAGGTTTTTCCTGTTTTCGAGTAGACAAGTATGTCAAAGAATTATTTTGGCACACTGCCTCCAACAGAGAGGGAAATGTACATTGAAAAACTGAACTTAATAGGCCTCCATCAATGTCCTTTTTCATTACCGCAATAAAGCTGGATAAATTATCCCAACAGTGACCTGAAGTGAAATACTTTGAGATTTACCACTACTTAATTTAATCACCAGGTAAAATAATAAATTGACCTTGAATAATTTCACTTAATATTTAAAAATCTGAAATACAGCTATGCTTTTCAGACTATAAGTTTGAGTGACTCTGACGTGACATTGGTTGTTAAAGTGGATTGTTGCTAAGTTAACTATCTTACGTTAGCTAACAAGTCAGTGAGATTTCTCATTACTTTTGCACCCTGTACTGGCAGTCAATACAGAGCAAACTATCCTGAGACCCACACATGAACACAACTCATCTGTTTTATAGAGAGGAATTGGCTCAGTAATGTTTGCTTAGTAGCAACCTAATATTAGGACAGCATGGTAGCTTTTAAACACATTTAACATACAGGTTATCTTAAAAGAATATAACTAGATAATTACTAGTAACTTACTTACCAGTGACAAAATACTGGCCACATTATAAGTGTATTTACTCTTGGGGTCCCAAAGTTTCCCCCTCTTCTACCATGGGCCACTGTCAGCGCCTCTCTCCTTACAGCCTGGATCCACATTTTTCTTCTTAATGGCTCCTTTTTTTGCTAGGGAGCACAAAAAACTGTAGTTTGTGGTTTTTAAGTTTGTCGGCTGTGAATCCCACCACACAACAGCTTTTAGGCATGTTTAATTTGGGCAATAATGGCAATTATGTGCATTCAGTCACACAAAGTGAATGGAGAGCGGTGCAGTGATTTCCCCCACGATGGGCATGGCCTATTTTATGCACTGTCTCTATACTGCTACATCCGTGCCCCACCGAGAGTTCACCATAAAGCAAACCCCTCCACCTCTGTGCTTACCAGAGTCCACTGTTCTGTCCTGGCTGTGGATGGAGTCCAGCCACGTCTCAGTGAAAGCCAAAACACAGCAGATCCCGAACTGCAAACTTAAAGCTGCAATAAGTGACTTTCCAACCACTAGAGGGGGACAGAAACCGCAACACATTTGTAAATAAAGCACTACGTTAGTGTAGCGCTACTGCACTACGGAGGCCCCTGAGGCCAAACCTAGCAAAGCACTGTGCAGAAAGGCTAACAGCTAAGCTAACTGTACCTACGGAGAAGTCTCACCGGTTACCAGTCTCGCTTTTCCAGATCTTTCTCCCACTGAAGGTTACATGTCCCACAATGACAAGTGAAGAGGTAGGTAGCAGTGGCGTTTTTGCATTAAGGGCCAGTGGGGCATGGGCACTGTTGTGCAGAATAAGTTATAGGCTTCCCTCAGTAATTTAATTCAATGGCATGATTTATTGGCATGATGTGACATTTCAAATTTTGCCAAATGTTAATAGCAAACTCAACTTGGTCTACTTATTCGAATAAAATTTTTTTTCTATAAACATTTTTTATCGACAATGTATAAAATTTATAAAATGAGAGGACAACATCTCTGACGGTCGTCCATATTTTTGTAGCTCGTCTCGATCGCATGCTGGACAACAAAAACAGTTTTCCTGATTTCATTAACGGAATTCAAAATGCTTTCCTTGGGACTACCTCTCCTGTTAACAGTACTAATAAGGCTGGACTTTAAGGAATTAGACATCTCAGATGAACTATCACAAGATGAACTTATCTGGGAACATTTGTCTCTCCCTCTCTTAATCATGGGAAGTGCAGATCAGTGTTGGATGTGTTCCCCACCGTCAATTTGGGACAGAAATTGTTCATTATTATTATTGTTATTATTAAACCTTTATTTAGACAGGTAATCACATTGAGACATGGGGTCTCATTCTCAAGAGAGACCTGGTTGAGCAACAGCAGCAGTACAACACAAAGTTACAGACAGACAGGACATTCAATACAGAGACAAGATAGATCACAAATCATAAAAGTGATAAGTGCAAAAGTGCCAAGTGGTAACCAGATTTTAAGTACTATGTACAAGAGCAAACCCCCACAGACACTCTCCATATTTTGTAGAAGTAGTTTAAAATCCCCTAGGGGAATCAAGCTGGACAGCTTCAGTTCCTGCTGTAGCGTGTTCCAGGTTGAGGGGGCAGAGTAGGAGAAGGCCTTTTTACCAAATTCTGTACAGATTGAGGGGATGGAGAGAGTGATGAAGCCCTGGGAGCGTAGGCTATAGCAGCACTGTTTACGTGACATATAAGTGGATAAATAAATGGGCAGCAGTCCAAGAATGGATTTATAAATTAAGTTATACCAATGCAAAGCTCTGTGCATGGATAATGATGACCAGTTGACTAAAGAATACAGAGTACAATGGTGTGTGAGGGGTTTACAATCGATTATGAATCTCAGAGCTCCGTGATAGACAGCGTCCAACAGATGAAGAGAGTGAGCTGAGGCATTCATATACAAAACATCCCCAGTCCAGGAGAGGCAAGAAAGTAGCAGCAACAAGCCGTTTCCTAACATTAAAGGAGAAACAGGATTTGTTCCTAAAAAAAGAAGCCCAATCTTAATTTCAATTTCCTTAAAGGTCCCATATTATGCTCTTTTTAGCTGTTCAAAACATTTCTCAGTGGTCTTTAAAATAATAATGAATTCTGTTGCAAAAAAACACACAAATCCAGGCTCTATGGGGCCTCTCCATCCTCTCTGTTTCTCCCCTCATTAACTATGCGCTGTTCTGAGTGGGCGGGGATGCTCTGGTAATGAGGCGCTGCTCTGATTGGCCGCCTGATCGGGGGGTGCAGACGCGGAAAAACTCCAAGACCAACATGGCAGCTGCTTGTAGAAGAAAACTCCGTAACAGAACATCTAAAACCTACATTTTTGAGGCGGAATCTGTCAACCGAACAAGAGGATGCAACTGCCGAAGTTTTACAGACACGGTTACAGCAGGATGTCTCTGACTGGTAGGTTGAAATTTCACTGTTTTCGTACTTTCTCACCGTGTGTGTGTATGTGGTTGCGGCGGCTATGTGGTCTTTCTGGATAGCCATAGCGGATGAATTTGTATCCCATAAAAACGATATCTAACATTACCTGCCGGAGTGTCTCGCACTGTAACTATACCGTATGGTTTGTTTGATTCGTTTTTAGCCTGACGTTCACCGGTGCCGGTGGTTTCAGGCTGTCTAGTAAGCTCGTCAACACAGTAGGTGTCGGTAGCTTTTAGCTGGCTACTTGGGTAGCTGCTGTAATGTTGTTCCATGAAGTGTCTTACAGTTGCCGTTGTACTGGCTAGCGATAGGAAACAAATCCACACCAGACATTATGTAGTTATTACGTTCAAATACATCAAATTGATGTGACTACGCAAAAGAACTCATCTGCAGTGGATACAAATATTGTCACGACCCCGCAAACATATGGTTATGTCCCATGCTATCTACCATTTGGACATATGACTGTCGTAATTTATGCTAGTGTTATTCAGCTATAACGCTAGCTCAACAGTTTTAGAACTATAGCTGAAATATTCAAAATCTGCATCTCATGGAGGTCTGCTGGTCATTCCCCCTGTACATAACATCTTACCTCTTTTAGAGTTGACACCTTTGTTTGTCCTGTACATTAGTTTGTACAGTACTCACATCTACTCTAAATTGTCTGTGCTAATAAACATATAATATAGATAAACGCAATTGTCAGTTTAATGTTCGTATAAAGCTTGCACAATTCAATAACAGTTACCCTTTCTCATTCCCTAGGTTACCAGAAGAATGAAGCAGCTTCAGGATCATCCTACATGCTTGTTGATCATCCTGGTCTGGAGCCTGTATGTTTGAATGTGTTCTCACTACAGAATGCAATGAACATTTATAAAGCAGACTATGGGCCCTTACAGCTTAGAGGTAGAGAGCAGTAAATTTCTTTTATGCATTCTGTGCATGAATTGATTTGAACATGTGACTTTGGATAAAACTTTACATGACAATAAATTTGAGTAAAATAACTGTGTGTTGTTATACTTTATTACACATCCATGTAGAAAAAACTTTAGCACACATAAAAGTCTTTTAGTGACAGGAGCATAGGACAAAAGTTACTGAAAAAGTAATATAATCCCACACACCGTCTACAATTGCAAGGTGCTTTATTACATTTCAGTCATTGAAATGTAGTAAAGCACCATGTAAGTATAGACACTGTGTGTGGGATTATATAAGTTTTTCCCTTTACACACCCATGTAAATTAAATGTGAACCCAATAAGTAACCACAACACTGACTGTTAATACAGAATACAATTATTTTATTTTAGAAAAGGCATAAAAAAGGCACATGTAGAAACATAACATACTGCTTAAGCAGGACCATAATGGGCTGCTGTTATGTTACAAAATATACATCTGTGAGTGTACACAGGGTGCATCAATCACAAAAATGATTTATAATTTGATGTTTTTAGTTATCTGTTATGTATTCGTGGAAAACACCCAACTACAACCTGACCTCATGCCAGATAACCAAAACAATAAAAGAAGAGACTAAGTATTCAAATGAAATATATATACAGTATGTGTACCCTCTTCTCAGTGTCTAGCCTACAGATCCTTTGTCAGCTAGTGCTGGGGCTTTCTAGGTCACAGGGTCAGAGTATTGATACCAGTGTGTGTGTGTGTGGTGCTGTGCAAATGCTGTGAGCTCCCTGATGCTACCAGCTGCGTCGGGTTCAGACTGCCTCTTGACTGAACCGAGACACGTGGCTGCAATGACGTCCTCCTTGGCTGGCCTGTCAGACTGGGTGCACGGGTCTTCTGGGACGGGGATCTTCAAAACCTGGCTCACATGAGGTGCAGGGTCCTGGAAGACTTGATCAAAGATGAGGTCCATCAACTCATCGATGTAATCTGTGGAGTAACAGAAACACAGAAGTCATCAGTTGTTCCATTACAAAAGAAGATACTGCATAGTGTGGCCTGACACTGGCGAGTAGTAAAATGTGCAATTTTGAGTCATAAATTATTTTATACAATAGTTTATACTTTGTTATAACATTTGTATATTTATTTAATGACTGTCTGAGATGTGCTGGCCCCATAGCAGGGAATAGCAATGTTTAATGCAACCAATTATCTCAAATATTTTTTAGGATATTGCATCATGAGTAATATCTACACCTTACAATATACTGCAATCCAGTAACATTACCACAAACTACAGCCTCAATAATTACTATGTAGTTGATTCTAAACACAGTCTCAAGAAAAATAGGACATTACAACCTCAAGAATGGTAGCATTTATTGTAGTCTCGCTGTTCAGGTTTTCTGGTTATTTTTTGCCACAACCCCAGCTGATTACAAGACTAGAGTTGCCAGACTAGGTGCAAAGACAGAACGTGAAATATTACATCTCATCAGCCAGTAACTCCCTTCCATTCATTTGGCGTTAGAAGTGAAATGTTTGCGGTGACCAGAGTCCCCGATAAACAAAGTACTGTTCGAGTTTTGCCACGTTAGGTGCGGCTGTCTAGTAAGGAGATGTGTCCGCAAAGTGAGCCAGAGGAGCTAACCTTAGCTAACGCTAACGCTAGATTAGCACGCCGCTAACGGCACTAGCCCCTAGCCTGGATCATAGTATCTTTGTCCTTATTCACAGGCCCGCATCAAACTCCGTCCCATCGGGACTGGAGCTAAATCGCTACCCGATGCTAATCGGACTGAAACACCATAAACTACCTTATTAATTTCTCATTCTCAAGCTACGTCAGCGGACACATCACTCCACACAAGGCAACTGATTTAGCAACAAAGCACCATAGACTGTATTAAAAAAACAAACATGAAAACAATGTCGCAAACAAGCAAATGGAACATAACTTTACACACGTTAGCAAACCTCGACATGTTGTCAAGCCCAGCTGACTGTACCCAACTGTAAATATCATCACAAAGTGGCGACACTTACCGATTGCACATTTGCTGTTGGGCCACATCCAGTTGGGATAAATCCATCTTCCATCTTCCAGGAGCAGTGTTGATGTAAATCCTGCTTTGTATTGACACTCGTTTACGAAGCAGTCCGAGGTAAAGCGGTTAGCACAAACATGCAAATTTGGACTAAGTTTACTGTAGTCAGAACGTTATTGTAAAAAAAAAATGTTTATCTTCCGATGCTGAGAGGCAGTGTAGAGCTCTGTGTTCAGCCTTGAAGCCAACAACGGAACATTTAGCATGTTTTGCTCTTGCTTTTGACATCTGCTAAGCTGTAGTAGCGAAGGAAAACAATGGCGGCCGACAGCGCACAGAGAGCAGAGGGGAGTGGGAGTGGTTATCCACCTTGGAGGTCGGCGTATGCAAATTGCTCCCCTTGGGACGTCACAAGGGGAGCCAAATCAAAATGGCTCGTTTTCTGGCATGTGTTCCCAGGGAGGAGGCTAGGGCAACAATGCAGAGGCATTCATTTCTCACATTCTGGGGGTTGTTAGGTTGAGGGATGACTAAAGTATATGTGTATGGGCAAGGAAAAACATGTTTTTCATAATATGGGACATTTAAAAAAAAGTGGTCAGATCTGAAGGTGGAGGCAAAAAAAAGAATTGCATCCCACCGTCAGAGCGTGTCTGCTACTGGTGGGGGCAAGGGCACACCCGAGCTCACACTGCTGGAAACACAAACAGCCTCAATACTCGGGGAAGCAAGTTTATATTCCACTTTATATTAGGGTAAATGCTGTATATTTATTTAGAGATTTTCATGTCAATTATTTGTGCTGTTATGGTTATTGAAAATGACACTCACTTATTCACTCACTTCTACACTGGCTTCTACACTGCTGCCACTTTTCTTGAAAAAGAGATAAAACTTGTCTGCTTCACCCAAAAAAATTTAAGGGGCATAAATTCACATAAAAAGACTATATCCACAATGCAAATTAATTTAGAGAACATAGATAATAAAGCCACAGATGAAAGGAACCTGCCAACATGGTAATATTTTCAAACACAATGCATAGGAAGCAGCATGAGTACAGATGAGACTGTGCTGACATCACATAGCAATGTCTGCTCCATTGCCAATAAAAGCTCAGACTGAGCAGTAGTAACCTATTTTCCAAACTGCTCAGCCTCCTTGAAAGATCCATCATCACCACTAGCCTAAGTACATATAACCTGTAACCACACCTACACACACTGATTTAACTAGAGAGAGAGGGGGGGGGGGGGGATAACCTACCTCTTGCACTATCAACCTCCTGACTGAGGACAGGGCTGGGGCTTTCTGTCATTTTTTTAAAGAATGACGAGATTTTCCTCTGCATCTTGACCTGGAGATATCAAATGGAATTCAGTGTTTTGCTAACTATAACCTGTGATAGTGGTGGTCAGCTCTGCCATAAGATTCACACAGCTCTCCTTTACCAATATTAAATAGGATGCTATGCTATCACAAGTCACGACTAGCTAGCGAGCCAGAAGGCTAAACAGCCGGATTGAGGATGGCTACTAACTTTAGCTGGTACTAGCCAACTATCTTGCTATGCAAACTATTCCTATATTTTGCAAATGCAATTAAGTGTGTATAACTAATTGCATTTCATTTTCACGTTTGAAAAGGGGATTGATGCTCTACTAACCACTTCAGCAACACACTGTTAAGCTGTAGCCTACATCTCCTCCAGCATTGATGCGCAGCAGAGTGCTGTGTGCGTGCGTACCTGCTGTTGCGAACCGATTTCATCCTGCAACTTTTGGAAGAAACCAATGCCAAAGGGAAAGGGGGGGTGTCTTTTTGAGGTATGATGACATAATTAGAAGAATACGTTTGACTCATAATATTATGATCATAACGACATATTATAAAAAAATAATAGTAATAAAATAAAATCCAGATATCAAAAATCTGGTGGGGCACGTGCCCCCCCAGCTTGAATGGGCATGACGCGTCTGAATGTAATATCAGACGAACTTAAACAAATAAGAGCCGTGATGTGTAACATATCAACCGTGACGTGTGAAATATCAACTACATGGGCGCCCCGGTGGATCACCGAATACAGCGCGTACCATAAGGCTCAGTCCTTCCCGCAGCGACCCGGGTGTCCTCCCCTCTCTCTCTCCCATACCTTCCTGTCTATCTCTCACACTGTCTCTATCAATAAAGCATAAAATGTCTAAAATAAATCTTAACAAAAAAAGAAATATCAACTACATTAAAAGATCTTGTCAAAGGCACAAAAGTCTGCCACCTGAGGCATCTAAAGACCGCCATCAGCATTTGAGGAGGCCGATGGCACACTCCACAACTGAGCGTGCACGAGCGTGAGCAGCATTATAGTGCATTTCCTCTCTGGGTTTGGAAACGGGGTGAGGAGCCAGCGTCTGAGGGAGTCACATGCAGGTTATAAACGGAAGAGTAATTATACATCAGGCTTGAATGGTTAGAATTTCTACAATACGTTGTTTATTAACTTACCAAGAAGCCAGCCATCACACACAGCGCCTGCCTGTAGTCTGTTCCCTAAACTGCTATGCGTCAGGATAAAGGAGTCATGTGTTGAGCCAGGCCATCGTGCCACTATATTTGTCAGGACCATGTTGGAGTCACATATGACTTGGACATGAATTGAATGCACATGCTTTCGCTTAACGTAGACAAATTCATTTTCATATGGAGCCCTTATAGCAATATGGGTGCAGTCAATTGCGCCGATTACATTTGGGAAACCGGACATTGCTGCAAATTGCCTTTTAATGTTGGCCTGTTCTCCCATAGTGTAAGGAAACCTGATGTATTGACTACTCATATAAATAATGCCATCCAACACGGCAGGCATTATTGCACTCAGGGACAGCTGCGATATCCCAGACCTAAGGATAGAATTTAACAGAATAATATTATTCCCAAAAGAGGCTTTAGGCAGAAAGATAAACATTATATATTGTTAATCATATCAAACACATACCTGTCGGCTAATTCCTGCTGGTAACAGCCGGTTGCCAGAAACCCCACAGTGGTTAGTACCTGTATTTGTACCGGGATAAATTATCATCAGGACGCCGCAGTGTAGCTGTGAGCAAAGGCAGCTGCTTCTGGGCCGGAGTTCCAAAGGTTGATGGTTCGCCTCCCCGCCCCCCCACGCACAGTGACGGCCGACGCGGCCCGCTATGTCTGAGCGAGACTCCGCTCCGGCTCAGGAGGTAGAGCGGGTCGTCCACTAATCACAAGGTCGGTGGTTCGATCCGCATGTCGAAGTGTCCTTGGGCAAGATACTGAACCCCAAATTGCTCCTGATGGTTGTGCCAGCACCCTGGGTGGTAGCTTGCCGCCATCAGTGTATGAATGTGTAAATGGGTGAATGTAGGCATGTGTTGTAGGGCGCTTTGGATAAAAGGGCTATATAATGCAGTCCATTTACCATTGTGTGAATGGGTGAATGTAGGCATGTTGTAAAGCGCTTTTGATAAAAGTGCTGTATAAATGCAGTCCATTTACCATGCACTGGCACTGCTAGAGGACTACGCGAATGGAAGGATTAGGAGGGAATGAGTGTTCAGGGACCACCAAGATTTCCTGGCCCATGATGATGACTGGCTAATATGCCCATTTAGATTCCCTAGAGCCGTGCTCTTGGATCTATGTGCTTAACTGGGTCTAGCATTAGACAGACCAACCTGATAGAACCGCAGTTAGTTACCATACAGTCCGGCCCTCTCCTCTGCACTCTGGGGGTGGGGAATGTGATGGTGATAAAGCGCTGATGAAATATTGAGCGGACTTTGATTTAAGATTTGAGGTGGCTTATATCTTTTCAAATTGAAAGGTACTTATGGAATAGTTATGGCTCACTACAAGCGCACGTACAAATAACACTGCTGGTTTGAATGTTTATGATAACGTGGATCTATACTTAACGTTTGATATTAAGTGAAATTAAATGTGTGAGAGGAATCATTATACAATCTGGCTTCAATTCACCACCTTACCATCTGCGTCGCCAATTTCCCCTGTCTCCAAAATGTTCGTACGCATGGGTCAGAGTTTACGTACAGGTGCGCACATTCTCCCGTCAAGTTTGTTTTTATAGATCACAACTTTTGCGTACGCCTCTTTCAGGCCCCGTTTTGTGCGTACGCAACGGTTATAAATGAGACCCCAGGTCTGTCTTGAATTTTTTTTTTTTTAAATCTCCCTTTTCTAGGGAACAAAAGGTAGATTGCTTTGTCTCACCAGACCATAGAGGTTTAGGGGAGACCAGACATGTCACTTTTTTTTACTCACTGGTGTATTTCTCAGCAGTGCCTTACTATTGAGATACAATATACGTATATGTATATATATACAGTATATATATATATATATGTATATATATATATATATATGTTGGAAATTTTTATGTTGGAAATTTATTTATTTAATTCGCAGGATAAAACCCCTTGAGATGTAGCATCTCGTTTTCAATGGGGTCCTGCAACATAAGACGCAAGACAAAGACACAACAATAAACAACAATAACAACAACAACAACAACACCAACACAAAAACACTAAACATAACCTATGACCGTTAATCAAAAACAAAAAAAAACAAAAAATACATATGCATATACATAGACATATATACATACACATACATACATACATACATACATCCTCAGTACATATATATGTATATATAAAAATATACACACACATATAATGACAAACAAATAAATTAATGAATTCAAAGCATGAGCAGTTAGTTTTAAGATGGGAAAATAAAGTAGTTTTAAATATACCAAGTGAAGTTAGATATCGTAAGAGACTTGGTAAATTATTCCAATCAGAAGGAGCCTTAAAAATAAATGCCCTTTTACCGATTTCGGAGGAAACTTTTGGAACAGAAAAGAGAAGATGGTCAGTGTCTGAGAGAATATGTTGATTGATATGGTTCTAACAACTGCTTCAGATAGCAGGGGTAATTGAAATAAATACACTTAAAGATGAACTGAAGCCAGTGGAAGTGTCTCCTAGTATATAGGGAAGGCCAGTCGAGTGCATGTTTGATAAGGACATCCTAAAACAAATCTACACAGGCTATTGTAGAGTACATTCAGAGGCAAAA